>NC_052474.1:19817062-19960520 GCF_009730915.1 Dioscorea cayenensis subsp. rotundata
ATAAACATAATGAGCATCACTAGCAATATAACCATAAAAAGAATTCTCACACCATTCTCAAATCCATCATTCAATACCATCATCCAAAAACTAATCTCAAAGCCAAGAAACAAGAGAAAAAACTTGATAGTGATCTTCATGGCCACCTTCATCTTCCCCTTGATCAACATCATGCTAGTCTTTATAACATCAATACCATGTTTTCCCTCTAATATTGATATAATGCTAGCAAAATGCCATATTATACTCATGTATGCGAAACCGATACCGTATATTATCACAAAGATTATTAAGAGTATCGATGATTTTATACTTAGTTGTGGTTCAAGATGAGTGAAAATGAAAGCTATCAGAGACATGCAAGCAATGATGTTGTAGATAAACATTGCAAGAAAGTACCAAGAGAAAGTTATCAAGAGTTTTTTAAAAACTTTTGGGACAAAAGACATGATTTTGTTAAAAGTGACAATTTGAGATACATATGTCAAGGTTACAGTGTATGTTATGGTGGTAAATGGGAGGATGGAAAAGATGAGGATTAACATGAAGTATAGAAACTTTACAAGGAATAGAAAACTAAAACTTAAGATTATACCATATGCAATTTGTTCTGCCATTGTTGAGTTAGCATTTTTGAAGAAGGTGTTGATATCAAACTTATAAACAAGAAAGTTAGATACATAGTTGTATGATATAGAAAAGAGAGCAAGGGGAAGGATGAGGATGGTGGAGATTTGAGTGAAGAGTAGTCTGTTTAGAAGTATGATTTTGCATGCATGATGATAGATGCCAAAAAGGCCTAAAACTTGAAGCTCTTCTTGTTTGATATCCATATCTATGAAGGTGAATGTGTTTTCTTTTTTATGCTTTAGAAGTTTATATATAGCTCTATATATGTATTTGCTTTTGAAATAGTTTTATTTAAGAGTAAATAAATAATTATTAATAAAAATATGGTCATGTTTCTTGGAAAATATATGTCATGACTTATTCAATGATTTGGGGTTGATAAAGTTGATTTATTCAATAAAGGGATTAAAAATTTAAAAATCAACACCTAAATTTGACTTTTAACTCATTCAACATGTACATACAAATCCTTTAAAATGTGTTACTAATTATCTAATTAATAACAAAACTATTATATATTATAGGTATATTATAGGCAAATTATAAAGGCCACAAAAATTATATATATATATATATATATATCCAAATAAAGTCCACAAAACACAAATCAGTGTCATAAATATATCCAAATAAATAATTATTTTCCAAAGGATACCAATATATATATATATAACAAATTTCTCCGTTCATAATGCCGGAGATTTTTCGAAGACACCGGACTTGAAGGATCACGATTTCCCTTCACCCGCAGGAACAACATAACTTAAAGTGTTTCTTTAACAAAGTTGATAATGGCAAAACAAAAACAAGCAGTCTGAAAGATACTGCCAGATTCGATCCCCTTTAATCGCTCGATTATGTAATCCTAGAGAAGAGAATAAGAGGTATTTCTTACACAGAACTCTCACAGATGACCCACAAAGTGAATTATAATTTAAGAGGCTCAAACTCAAAATCTCTCAATCACAAACACAAGTAGTTAATGTTAGGCTAGCCCACAGTTCCTACTTAAAACGATTACTCCATAAAAATAATTATAAACTCAATAATACATGCATGCATACATACCCTTTAATTCCACAAATAAGCCTTCCTAATTTTTCTCATTTGTACATACCCTCTCCTATTTAATGAAGATTATTTTATTAAATTTTTAATTAATTTATAATACACATTTATAATATGTATATATATATATATTAATAAAATATAGACAAATTACTAATATACATAAATTTGGAGTTATTATTTTAACATATTTGTGTCATAATTCTATTTAAGTTAAAATTTAAAACTTTTTTTTAATGAAAAGCATTTCACATATTTTATTAATTTAATAATACTAAAATAAAATTTTTCAAGAAAACAAATGGCATCATTTCAGTATTATTATAAGATGATATAAATAAGAGAAAAAAATCTTTTATTAAAAAAAACCTAATACTAATACCTAATAGTCAAGCAAACTAGTAGTCATAGTATCAAATTGTTAACGTGTTCCGAGGGTGAGCAGAACGGTCTCCTTTTCTATTACTCGAGAAACCATTTCATCTCTCTCTGTTTCTTTCTCTTTGAAAGCATGGAACCATGCAAAGCTTGGATTTTTCTGAGGAAACCTCCATTGGCGATACTCGCTGTAGCCATGACGCTCATTGGCCTCTCATGGCTCCAAACCACTCCGGCCAGACCGCCGTCGGTGGCGACGGTGGCCTCCGATAGGCCCATGGTGGAAGAAGCCAAGCAGAGCTCTTGTTCGGGCTTCTATCGTCCTGGCTCGCAAAGGAGGGTTGTTTCCTCCATTAGAGAGTTTGGTGGAGTGGGAGATGGTGAAACTTTGAATACCTTGGCTTTCAGAAGAGCTGTGGAGGAGTTGGGGAGGTTTGGAGACAAGGGTGGGTCTCAGCTCAATGTTCCTCCGGGGAGGTGGCTAACAGGGAGCTTCAATCTCACCAGCAATTTCACCCTTTTCTTGGAGGAAGGGGCTGTGATTTTGGGCTCACAGGTATTCTTGATGATTAGTTTGTTTAAAGTTTTGATCTTTGCTCAATTGCTATAAGAACGTGTATGGATTGATTAGTTGGGAATCTAGCAAGGCAAACCCCTGATTTCATGGCTTTTGTTTTGCCCTAGTGTCAACGAAGTGGAATTTTGCTTCTTATCAACAGCTAATTGTTGAAATGTGTGCAAGTTTTGTTATTTATTACCATTGAACAAGATAGAAGGTTCCTTCTTAAAATAATGGAGGTAATTAAGTACAAGTTCATGCATTGAAGATACTTCACAATAAGAAAATAATTGAGAAATCAATTCATTGGGAAAAGGGAAATCAAGTGTATATTTTATTAGTATTATTGTTGTTGTTGTTGTTGTTGTTGTTGTTGTTGTTGTTGTTCTGGTTCATTTACTTGAGTTTTATATTTGTAATATTTAAATTGGGTTTGCAAGAATCCAGAGGAGTGGCCATTGATAGAGCCATTGCCATCTTATGGAAGAGGGAGGGAGAGGCCAGGAGGTCGCCACATTAGTCTCGTCCATGGAGATGGACTCAATGATGTAGTTATCACAGGTGTGCTTTCTTCCATTAAACAAGTGCATATGTAATTCTTCTACTTGGTTTTCTTTATTCTTTTCCACCTACCTAGATTGCATCTCCATTGGCAGCTGTGAAGGATTAGTTTAATGGAAGTTTTGTTTGAACTCTTGTTTGTTTCTTTATGAGCAATAGTTTTCAACAAAGTAGAGAACTGTTTGGAGGCAATAATCTTCTGCTCATGTTGGTATATTGATCAAAATTTAATCAGTGTTGTGCGATGTTTGTGAGATAACTGAAGAGCAGATATGCCAAATTTTCTGCTTGGTTGCATAGATGATGTTTCTCTTTTGTTTTTGTGTTTATGTGGGATCATAGACCAATTGCATAACTTTTGCGTCCATGTTGATACCTCTCTTTTTCATGATATTAATTGGTTTGATTTGTTTGTCTCTTCAAGTTAGGAAACCCTTTTGTTTTTGTGTTTATGCGGAATCATAGACCAATGCCATATGTTCTGTGTCCAAATTGTTATAGTGGTGTGCTATGTTTCTGAGGTAAAAGTATAAGTGGATTGGATTCTGCTCAATTGGAGAGATGATGCTTTTATTTAATTGTTCGGCTCTTCTCTTCAAACTGGTTCATTGTTTTGCTCTTGTGTTCATGTGCAATAATATACCAATGCCTCATGTTTTCCGTTTATGTTGATAGTTGCAAAATTTCTTTAGTGGCATGCTTTGTCTTTGAGGCAAAAGATAGACAGATATGCCTAACTCTCTGCTCAATTGGATCGATAATGTTATATTGAAATCCGTGTTGAAGCATATAGATAGATTACAGGACATAATGGAAGCATTGATGGTCAAGGGAGGATTTGGTGGGAGTTATGGTGGAACAAAACTCTAAACCATACAAGGGGTCATCTTCTTGAGTTGGTGAACTCAAATAACATTCTTATCTCCAACATTACCTTCCTTAACTCTCCATTTTGGACAATCCATCCTGTTTACTGCAGGTTAAATGCCTTGAACTCGATCTTCAATCTCTCAGTTACTTATTCTACCCAATTTTACTGTCGTAATATTGGAATTAACAATTCAATCTTGAATTTGCTTTTCTCTCAGCAATGTCGTTGTAAAGAATGTCACAGTTCTGGCTCCTCTTAACTCTCCAAACACCGACGGCATTGATCCAGGTGCACTCAGAGTGTTTTTCTGTATATTTGTTTGTAATTTTAGTTGAATCTCTAGTTAAATTATTTGCAGATTCTTGCTTAAATGTATGCATTGAAGACTGCTATATAGAAAGTGGCGATGACTTGGTAGCTTTGAAGAGTGGATGGGATCAGCATGGCATTAGGATGCATCGTCCGAGCTCAAACATCATAATCAGGAGAGTCTCTGGCACAACTCCAACTTGCTCAGGAGTCGGCATTGGAAGCGAGATGTCCGGCGGGATATCAAATGTCTTAGTCGAAGACTTGAATGTCTGGAATTCTTCGGCTGCAGTGAGGATTAAGACTGATCGCGGTAGAGGAGGATACATCACCAACATAACCATTACTAACGTCACAATGAAGATGATAAAGATACCGATAAGATTCAGCAGGGGTTCTGATGACCACCCCGACGATAACTGGGATAGGAAAGCCTTGCCAAGAATCAATGGTATCTTCATCAGCAATATTGTAGGTGTAGGTATAATGAAAGCACCGGTTCTTGAAGGCATGGAGGGGACAATCTTCGACAGAATATGTTTGAAGAATGTAAGCTTAGATTGTCAAGGGAATCGAGCCAAATGGCAATGTGAGTTTGTTGCCGGAAAATCTGACAATGTATTTCCATCACCTTGTGATCAACTCCGAAGCAATGTATCTTCTTTGTGTCTCAATTCATAGTACAAAATAGAACAGAGCATTGAGATGATGTTACCTTTGTAAACCACAATTTTTGCTTAGAAATGAATGAAATACAATGTTTTGATATAATCATTTTTTTTAAGGTGTGAACTAACCCAAGATTATATATATATATATATATATATAATTATTTAAGACATCACAAGAAATAGAACATCAATCATCACAAGAATATAAGCGTGATATATAATTTATATAAGACGTTATTTAAATTAAAAGGACAAAGATTCATGAGGTGATTCCTACACCCAAGAAGTCAATGAAAGGAGCATCCTTTTTCTGCTGCAAAGACTCATCTTCTTGTTCTTTCTGTTTATCACTTCCAAGATTCAACAAACCACTTGAACTATCCCCAATTCTAAACAACTCAAACTTGTTCATTGCTTCATAAACATAACCATCAGCGCGAGAAGAGTTCGGTTTATAATTCAGTTGCATAACTGCACCGAAACCTGAATAAAAGCCGAAACTCCTTGAAGTGGATTCAAGAAGGTGATGATGATGTTGATCATGAATTCTCTTGCTGTAAATCTTCGATCGTTCTCGTTGTCGTCTTGCCATGATCACATGCCAATGGTTTTTCACTGCATTATCAGTTCTTCCAGGGAAAAGCCTTGCAATTAGAGCCCATTTATTGCCATGGATTCTATGTGCTGCAAGAAGCCTCTCTTCTTCTTCTTCTGTGAATGGCCTTCTATTGATTCTTGGATCAAGCTGGTTAAACCACCTCAATCTACAACTCTTTCCTACAATAAAAATTCAACTTATCAATCACATAATGAAAAGACAAACAATAATGATAACACACACACACATACACACATGTTGAGAGAGAAATCTAAACCAAAAAGTTATTGTGATGATATGTACATACTAACAAATAAGAGATTGAGAGAGAGGTTGGTAGAAAACATAGACCAAACTTTAGAAGATTAAGGCATACTAGCTAGCAACTTGTGGTGATGATATAAAAACAAAAGATAGAACATATAGAACTAATTGAGCTTTATTAGTAGGACAAAGGCAGACTACTTGTGGTGATGATACAATTAAGCTAACAAAGAAAGATGAGAGAGAGATAGAGAGAGAGAGAGACCTGATCTTCCTTGAAGCTTTTCAGCAATGGAATTCCAATTCTGAGGGCCATACTTCTCAACAAGCTGCCGGAGTTTCTCATCTTCTCCGGGACGCCAGTGTCCTCGAGAACACATCGTTGTCATCGTCATCTTTCCATCATCTGATCCTCCACCTCCTGATAACTCCATATAATTGTACAAGCTCAAGATGAACAAGCTAGCTTAGTATATATATATATATATAATAAAAAGAAGCTCAATATATATATATGAACTAGCTAGCAAGCTTAATTAAGCTTATTATAAATTAATAATACTAATATGAATTATAAGATGAATGAAATATATATGATGAGGATGAAGATGATGAGGAGAAGAAGAAGAGATGATAATAATTAAGGAGGAAGGAAGGCAAAAAAGAAGACGAAGAAGAAGAAGAAGAAAAAGAGAAGGAAAGAAAGGGTTTGGATGGTAAGTCACTTTAGTTGGTTTTGCACGATATATAAGTAATTAAGGGGAGGGTTTTCATGTGTTATTATTAATCTTGTTGTTGTTGTTGTTGTTGTTGTTGCTGTTGTTATAGAACATATGAATATATTAATAAATGATCAAGTGTCACATGCATATAGACATATACCTTTCCTTTCTTCAATATTGCCCCTTAACCTTCCCTATCAAATCTCTCACCTATTTTTTTCTCTCTATTTAACTTCCTTAAACCTCATTCTATTCACTCATTTCCTCTATCTGGATGCATGCATGCATGCATACGTATGTACTATATATATATATATATATATATTATATATGTATATATGTATTTATGTAATATAATATATATATATATATAGTTGATTGAAGGAAAATAAATGAATAAGTGAAGGAAAGAAAAGGAAAAGCTATATAAAGTTAATTTATGTTCTTTTTTCCCCTCATTTTCCAAAGTTGATAAATATTAGTTGAGTGTATACATGGTACACTTTCAATTTCTCTAACAATATTTCTTCTTCAATTTAAGTAGATAAACTTAATATTGTTGCATCTCTAAAAGAAGAAGGAGAGGCTTAATTTGCTTATATCAGTTGTACCCACATCCTATTAATATAAAAGGCAAGAACAATTAGGTATGTTACTTGTTTATAAACCCTAACCCTAACCCTAATTCTAACCACAACTTGCTATATTTTCTCTAAGAAGCCCTTATTTTTGAAGGTACAACTACAACCATGATGTTGAAATAACAAAACAAATTTTATTTTGACAAGCATTCCAATGTAAGGCATCTCTACAATGTCACATGTAAATCCCTAATTAAACCCTAATTTTCTCGGTAAACTTTAATCGGTTATGACAGTGATCTTGTTAGGACAACACCGATAACTGTTAAACATGTATACTTTGATACAGTGATAAATACAATAACATGATGAGTTGCTTTCTCTTTGAAATTTAAACATATACCTGAAACATCCCAAGTCAATGAGATTTAAAGTACAGTTTTGATCAATTGCCGAAATATTTGATTCAGTATGTAGGACATCTTCCACACTTCTGTTTGATACCAATAGCACAACCATCACCATTAATTTAATTAGCAATGTCTTCAAGACTGAAAAAATTTTCAATTTCTTTCTATATTAAAATTTTACTTCCATGTCTTTCATTTGATAGAGTCTCAATATGGATAGTTAGATGAGTCGAACCGATGACTAATTCTATATACGCATGCATATATATATAAATATAATGCTAAGGTTGGTTAAAGACTTGAATTCAAAATCAAAATTGCATGCAAAACTGTGTAAGAATGGAAAAGGACAACAACCAATTGCAAATGGAAGTTGGAATGACAAGAAAGACATCAAATTTATTCAAAGTGCATCATATACAACTACTTTGAATATCTAATCTTAGAGTTTCAGAAGTGACATTCAGAAATACAAATTAATGCTTGAAAATAAATAAAAGATATATAAATTATACATTGAAATAATAATCAAGGGAAAAATAAAAAGGTACCGTTATATTAAGACATGATTTGGCATATTATTTCATGAAACTGTTCTTTCTCTTTCACCACCTTTCATGAATATCTCTTGTACCTTCATCTCATCTCCATCCTTTTCTCATCAACAACCAAAATGACATAATAAGTAAAAAGGTTTAGAGAAGCTTTCATCAACTAAAAGTGGAGTTAGAGTTTAATTTAATTTAATCAATTAATTAATTAAATGAAGTTCTTAATAGTGAGTATTTCTAAAGATGAAAAAGCATGCATTTGCAACAACCTTCTCATCTTCTTTCCCACCTCATTCACTATTTCAAGTTAAAACCTTCTTTTCCCAACTACACTAACACAGACATTAACTATTATGATATATATTGTGTTTTCATATACAACACTCTTTAGGCAAACTCTCTCAACTGCCTTCTTGTTTTAGTAACACCTAATTAATCCTTTCATGGACAAAAATTATATATATATATATATATATATTTGTATTTATATATGATTCAAATTATGAGGGATCCGAGGCAAGAGTATATTAATTTAGTCTTAATATATATCTTGATGAACAATAAAATATTTTTGGTTTGTTTGATTTATAGGCCTATTTCGATAATAATTAAATGTAAACTATAAATAATAAAATATATTTAATATTTTAAAGAAAATTATATAATGTTTAAAAGTATGTTAATGATGAAAATTATATATAATAATATTGGTTAATTAAGTTTACTTATGTTATACAATCATAACTAAATTAACTGAATTAAATTAATTTTAATTGAATTATGGACTTTCTCGTCAGAGGTCAAAGTCAAATAAATAAGTAAGTAAATAAATAAATAAATAAATAAATAAATAAAACATAGTTTTTTTAATTAAATATTGGATGAATTATTAAAAATTATGATTTTGGTACAATGATCTTTCACAGTTGGATTGCTTGAGATGTTTAGTTTCATCCTTCATTGAAGGACAGCACTTGATTATGTTTTACAAAAGATTAAGATGTCCTTGGACTATTGCTTGTAAGCATTGGCTTTGATCCCATAAGACATTGACTCTTTAGCTAATGTTTTTTTTTTAAATAATAATAATTATATTCTTATTATAAATAATACAATCATTTAATTTAATTCAATATTTTTTCTATTATTATATAAAATTACCACTCCATCATTGAAAGTTTTAAATTTTTTGTTTTTGTTTTGAGAAATAGGCGACAAGCGCCCTGTTAAAAGGACAGACGTAGAGGTGCACCAGTTACAATGTTTTACTGACTTCTTAAGAAAATCTTCTGTCCTACAACTTTGAAAAAATCCCCTTACTCTACAATACTGGAGAGGTGAAATCACTATTTCTCCTACATGAGACTTACATTCAGACTCATAAACAATGCTGATAAACAATATTTGACCCCAAGTGTACAGTATATAAATAGTATATACATGAACAGTACGGCTGGAAAAAGATTTGAGCTTTTGTTTTTTTTCTTTGCACTTTTATATTATACCATTGTTTTTTCTTTTTAATGTTTCACAAAAGCATAATAGTAATTTTGAAAGGAGAATAGTTCATTATCCTATGGAGGTTGATGGTGACCCCTACAAAGTAATAATTACCTTCTAAAAAATGCATGTAAACGGGGGCATGAGAATGTGTAAGGCCTTGTTTGAGTTGGCTTCTCAAAAAAGTATTTTTTTTTTAGTTTAGTAGAACTGCTTCTGAAAAAAAGTACTTTTCCAGAGTAAGTTAAGCACTGTTTTATATTTTATGTTTGTATTAAACTTACGTAAAAAGTAGAAAGTCTGTAAAAATAAAAGTTAAAAACAACTTTTTCGAAGTTGCTCATGGTAGCTTTTTGAAAAAAAAACTATTTTTCGAACTACATTTTTCAGGAAAAGCCCGTACTGAAACAACATTTAAGTAATGGTTGCCATCCAAACACACAGTGTTTTAAGAGCTACAAGTATATTTGATTAAAATAAAGCTAAGCCGTTCATGTCGGTGTGTGATTTCATCAACGGCGAGATATAACTAAAGACAAGGATCAAATCTGGAGGGTGCTTGATTAACATCTAGGACATCTTGACCGTCTATTTAGACAACGGAGATTTCAGCGCATCAGATATGCTCATCATGTGCTGCAATGAAATCAACGGCCAGTAATAACCAAGAGCTATTAAAGGCAATCACACAAATCACGAGGCGCTCTTGTTAGCATCTAGCACATCTGGACCGTTAATTCAGAACCGCTCATCAGAACCGTTCATCAGAGGCTATAAAATACAAAACTCGAATCTCGAGATGTCCGTTTAGCACGACACAGCGAGAACCTTCGAGAGAGAGAGAGAGAGAGAGAGAGCCCTAGCGGCGGCGCCGGCGATGTCGAGGACGCTGGTGCAGCCGATCGGCCAGAAGAGGCTGACGAACGTCGCCGTAGTGCGGCTCAAGAAGCGTGGCACGCGATTCGAGATAGCTTGCTACAAGAACAAGGTCCTCTCATGGCGATCCGGAGTGTATGCTCTCATCAAACCCTAACCTTCGAAACTATACTGTTTTCTTTTGAATTTTAGTTCTCCGTGGTGAATTTTGCTTTGTTGGATTGATTTTAGGGAGAAGGATCTTGATGAGGTGCTACAATCGCAGACTGTTTACTCGAATGTTTCGAAAGGAATCCTGGCAAAATCCAAGGAATTGATCGCCGCATTTGGTACTGATGATCAAGCTAAGATCTGTTTGGAGGTTTGTTATATTTAATAGTTTAATTGTGAAAGTTTGAATTTTTTTTCCATCAAATAATTATATTTCTTTGACCTAATGTAGATACTTGTGGAGTTTGTTTAGTTATGGATTATTTATTCATGTTTGCAATTAATGCTGTTGCTCTGATACGTTATTCCAAATCAATTTGTTATCTTAAAGTTCGTATAGTGATAATTGGTGTAAATTATTGGGAACTACTGAAAGATTTATTGGCACTGAGTTTGTTGGAGATGAATTATAGATTTTGGAGAAAGGAGAGCTGCAAATTGCAGGGAAAGAGAGAGAATCACAGTTATCAAGCCAGTTTCGTGATATTGCGACTATTGTCATGCAGAAGACTATTAATCCTGAAACTCAGCGGCCTTATACTATCAGCATGATCGAGCGACTAATGCATGAAATACACTTTGCAGTGGATCCTCATAACAGTTCAAAGAAGCAGGTACACTTTGCCAGAGAATTTGCTTGTTTTTGAAAATTTTCTAAAATCTTTTGTGTGATCGCTAATCTTTTTCATCCTTGTTTTCGTCAGCTACATTCTCATGTTGTTTTCAAAAGCTATATTACAAACAATGAGAGGACATTTAGTTGGTGTACCGTGTACGTGTTAACTGCCTTTCTATGTCAATGCGTACCTTATGTAGTTTCTATCGGTTTGATTGCCAATGCTTGCTTAAAGTCAGCTCTCTAATCCCTTTTTTTTCTCAAAGATTTTTGGTACCATCATATATAACCATAATGTATATCCATAATGGTGTATTAATACCTATTCCACATGATTTAGACCTGACACTTCTTGTTTCAGGACAGACATATCTGACAGCTAATTTTTTTTCATGGTTGTCATGATTGTCATATCTTTAGTAAATGTAGGTTTTGAGCCATCTATTCCTCCTCCATGGTTCTTTGAGTCTTTTATGCAATTACTCATTTATGATATCTCAAATAGCTGGTACTTTAAGTCGCATATATTTTTCCAATTTACTGATTGAGATTCAAAATACGACAAAATAGGTTACTTGTTTTGGAAGTGCATAACCCATACCTCAAATTTTTAAGACATTTTTCATTGAGGGGTTGATTTTTATTGATGTCTTGCTCATCATTCTTTTGATAACAATGGAACAGAAGGAATGAGTATAGGGTTTGCTATGATGATGTGATTATACTTACAAGAAAGCCCTTAGCGGAAAAAAAAATACAGATATATACAAAGGTGTAAATTGGCTTATTTAAGTCTGTGTTGATTAAAGTATTAATGTGCTTTCACATTTTTGCTGGTGATTCTTGGCCTTCACAGATTCCTTTTTTTTTTCTTTTTCTTTTAATATTCTTGCCAGGGATTTCACTAACAATTGTTCAAAGTCTTTTAAATCTTTTCTGCTATTGTTTCTGTTAATTGTCATCTAAGTTTAATATGTATCACTTGGTTTCCATTTTTGACAGATCATGAATGTTTTTGTCTATGTTGTGATTCTGTAAGCATAAACCACTTCTCTGCTTGATTAGTTATACAATCCCCTTAAGTATTCTTGATTTTTTTTCATTTCTTTGATCTGTTAGTGGAATTGCTCTTTTTTAATCTTGTTTTTTGTCATTACCCGACTAATTTCTTGTTTACAATTGTTTCCACTGGCTGATGATACTTATGCTTTTCTTTTATTTTGCAGGCGTTGGAAGTTATCCGTGAGCTTCAAAAGCATTTCCCCATAAAACGATCCCCAATGAGAATACGAGTTATTATACCTGAGAAGAACTTTCCCTCTCTCACGGAAAAGCTCAAAGAATGGAACACAAACATTGTTTCACAAGATGAATCTGCAGAACATTTATCCATCGTAAGTGTAAAATAACTCAGTATGAAAAGCTGAATGCTACTTAGTGTTGATGTAATAACTGCTCTTGACTGTGTTAGTTGCGTCTTCTGTGGAGAATTATTTGCAATGATACTGACTTTTTAGATATGGATTGCATGTTTTTCAAATAAGTTCACTGTTAAAGAACCATGTGTTATCATCCCTTGTTCCATGCTTAAATGGAGATGCCTTAGTTCCCCATCTCTTGGAACTAAGGTTGTGATTCTGTAATATCCAATGCCCTTAACAGACTTCTAAAGGCTTGAATTTCGAATGATTACATTTATCATGAATAGCTGCCCCTGTGTATTAACTTAAGCGTGTCTGTTTTGTCAGGTCTGTGAAATGGAACCAGGCTTTTTCCGGGGACTGTGATGCTCTTGTGAGGAATTGGCAAGGCAGAGTGGAAATCCTAGCTGTTTCTGTGCATGTGGAGGGTGATACTCATGTTGACCAGTATGAAGAATTGGAAGATTCTTCATCAAGATCCACGAGTGAAATGGATCCTATAAGGCAGTTAGGTGAAAAATTAGAGAAAAGTGGCATATCCAAAGAAAGTTCAAATGCTCCAGAGCAGGTTAAGCAAAATAGGTGTAACACATGTGATGCAATTGTTGGTGATGCTAAACAGTATAGGGAACATTTCAAAAGTGAATGGCACAAACATAACCTGAAAAGGAAGACAAGACAGCTTCCACCTCTAACTGCAGAGGAATGTGCCACTGATATGGAAATTGGTGATTCCAAGGCAGATTTGAAGGAGTACTCATTTTGAGGTGCGTCCTAATTCAAATGGGCTTACTTTAGATATACTACAAAAATTTCAAGCCTGTTGGTTCAAAAATGTAATACTAAACTCCTGATAAATGACTTCCATGATCCATCTGCAAGCTAGACATTAAAATTTTCACAAGGTTAAACTGAACTAAATTTTGGGCCAGTGATTTCAAGTTCTTGAACAATTCATTTTACAGCTGTTGTTACCATGCTGGTGTATTCTTGGTTTTCAAACTGCATTATCATTTGATTCTTGTTTATTATCTCAATCTTTGTTATCCAGTGGTCCAGGGGTTCTAAACAAGTACGTGCTCAAAATCGATCATAAAGGGTTACACAAAGCTGGATTTGTAGCAGGAAGAGCTTCGCAGATGATTTCAGAATTCTCCAGATTTTATATGCTGCATGTTAGTAGATTTAACAAAGAACAATCCTAGTGCTTATTTGAGTTTTTGTATGTAAACAAAACAAACAATACTAATGTGAAATGACCATGGCAACAGCCATGGTTTTGTGTCAAAATAGAGCTTGTATTGGTGATGTTTTATCAAATATTGACGTACATTTTATTCATCAGGAATGTATGAACAAGACATAAAATCACCTTTATGGCTTTATTGTTTGAATGTGAATACCAAATTCATGAAGATGAATACTCCAATGAATGACTACAATTGCTAATTCTATGCAAAATTGAAGCCGATTCGATCCTCGCTCGCTTACTGACATTCATAAGGTCAACCAACGAGGGAAGAGGTTTCGGCACTGGCACATTCATGGATCTGTACAGTTTCTTCAAGCTCTGGCTGAAACTTTTTGACGATCTTGCACATGATGTGTCTTTTTTAAAACCATCACACTCTTCAGATTTCTCGCTTCTCTGCTGTAAACATTGTACTTCATCTGAGCCCTTCAAGCCCTTGCTAAAACTTTCCGATGGTCCTGCGGCAACTGACATGTCATCCTGTTTAATAACATCACTCTCTTCAGATTTCTTGCTTCTCCGCTGTAAAGATTGTACTTCATCTGTGTCCTTCAACGTAATGAATTCAGGTTTCTTCACTGCTGGTAATGATAGATCAAGTTCTTCATAATATGCACCGAGTCTTGCTCGTCCAAACAATGTGATTGGTCTTGCTCTACAAGGCACAACTGAGTCTAGTTTTAGCTCAAAATGTTCGGTTGAAGAATTTTCAGGCTCCAACCGATTCTCTGACGAAGTATCACTGTCCCTCGGGTTCTTTGGAGCGGTTGATGATGGTATTGAAATGGGTTTTCTTGGGCTAAGTTTGAGTAATTTCCACAATGGATCATCGGCAGTCATCTGAGTTTTGAAGCAATGCTTCTTCACATAATTAAGTTCCATGGCTCTGCAAGGGGGAGTTGTTGAGATGACCCATTTAGGACGGAGAAACTGCAAAGCAGATTCAAGCTCTTGCCGGGATGAGTGCATAGAGTAACAAACATGCCAGATTCCAAACTCATCCTTTTCCACTTCAGAAAGCTCTGGTTTCAGCTTTTCAGTTTATCTCCATACGTTCAATTCCTGCATACCACTGCACAGAGGGCCGAATAAAAAGAGGCTCTGGCTGAAGATTAGCTCGTGCCGCACTGAGTTTCTCATTTGCTCTTTCATACAGTCTTGGAAATCCTTCAACCACCTAACAAAAGAATCATGTATGAACAAATCAGCAAAGCAATAGACATCATACACATTCATACTCACAAATGTCAAGTAACCGGAACACACAAGTATATCAAGTAATTGTTTAAGTAATCAAGAACAAACGTGAAAGCGTGAAGATGCGTCATCTGAAAGGATTTCTGGGGCTGTGAGAGAAACAGCAAAGAAGCATTCAGAGTTGTTGGTCTTGTCAACATATATCTTGGATCCGAATGTTTTAGATACTTCAACAAGTATCTCTTCCTGGCCGAGAAGATCACAAGCGAGATAAACAACCGGTGCGTTTGGATTTTTCCAAATGCAATTTATTACCTGAAATAATATCAGATTAACGGCATAGAGCTTGATAGAGCAAAACATAGAACAGAAGGGAACAAGAGCTTGAGTCCAACCTGTTGGATGGCTGATTTCTTGCTTGGAAGATTGATAGAACATCTACCAAATGTACAATCAAGGAATAAGTAATCCAGATGCGAAGATGATTCTCCACTTTTCTTGGTTACATACTTGGCAGGCAAACTTTGCAGACAATCAGGAGTGAGCCTACAATCTCCAGTGTGTAATAGATTACCAAATGGACCTTCGAACAAGAACATGACAGCCCCTGATAGGATCATAAACATTCACAGTCCATCAGGTATATTGCTCAAGACTAAAGCACAAAAGCAAAGTTTAGACATTGCAAAACAAATTGTGTTAGACTTCTGGTTAATTGCTCAGAAAAATAAAAATAAAAACAAGAAGCAAGAAGAATCAACTCATCACTTTTATTGTAGTTCAGTGTTTCTTTTCGATGCATTAGCTGTCCAAAAGTTACAAGCTCAATCAAAGGAACAGGAAAAATAAATCTAGTCAATCCTTATGCTACTTCAACATGAATTGAATTGTTAGGTTTCTCACAACTAACAACTGGAATGAAGAATTTGAATCCTTAACTCCTATATTTCTCACTTAACTAAACAGCTTTGAATGATATCATCCTTAGAGCTTCTTTAACATAAAACTTTTAGGATAATATTCTTTACTTTATCATAAAGACTTATAATTTACAGATTAAATGTAACTCTAATAAAAACCAAATATTTTGATTACTTCAATCAGACTTGTGGGGGAGAAAAATGAAGAGCTAGAATTCCAAAGAAGAGATTATAGTATTATACCCATGCAGTGATTTGCATCAAAAGCGGTAACGGTGAAATCTCCATCTGGATCCTTAACAAGCACAGGCTCTCCAACCTTAATTTCCACAAATACTGCATCCTCTAGCTGCCAAAAGGAAAGGAAATGACTTTAAAGCAACATGACTGGCCAATTTTCTAACAAAATGATAAAAAAAAATCAAGGAAGAAGACTATGTTTTTTAATTTTTTATTCCCAATTAAGCATGATTAAATTTTTTTAAACTAAAATTTAACTGATTTAATGTGTAATGAGGTTGGCTTAGAAGGGCAAGCAAAATGAAAGTACCATTTCATCTGAATGCATAAATGTGAACATAAACCCTAACCCTAACACACCACAAATTACAGTAATAAATGACATGAAGAACAAGGGGATCGAATGGTTTTCAAAATCATATAAATTTTGAAGTAAAACAATCTGGCTTTCCACACATCCACATGATTATCAGAATAAACAGAAATAAGCACAGATGAATTTCAAATTTTTCTAAAGAAAAATCTAATATAAAGCATCAATTGCCTGGATTCAACAAACCTAAAGGTCCCAAACAAACAAAATCAAGAGGAGATCATAGGATACCAATAAGAAACATTGGATCCTTTCTCAAGAGCAGGAACCAGAACAAAGAAAGCAGCGCCAAAATCAAATCTTTCACAAGAAAACCAATAGAACAGTCACCAAAAAAAAAAAAAAATCAAAACATCACCAAAATCAAAACTTTCAGCAAGTCCAATCATATCAAAGAAAGACAGAGAGGAAGATAGAAAGAGCAAGACCTGAGGGAAAAATCGACAAGATAGGGTTTTGGTGATGGCGGTGGTGTAGATAGGTCCGGCTGTGGATGAGGCGGCGCCGACGAGATGATCCTTGTGGGCATGTGTCAGGAAGTGGTGCCGCTTCCTCCCCGACGCCGAACTCCATGTATCCACGGAGAAAGGCAATCCCTTGGGCATCTCTATCGGCATCTCCGCTATCTCTCTCTCGCTCTCTCTCTATCTCTCTCTCTCTCTCTTGCTTCCATGAGAAAGAGCCTTTTTTTATGTTATTTTCCCTCCTTTTTTTTCAAGTTTATTTTTTTCGAAAATTTTTTTCAATTTTTTTTTTGAACCTTTTTTTTTGTTTGGTCCTTTATTGTCTTTAGTATAATTTTTATATAATTTGTAACAATGTAGAAGTAATCTGAACTCAGACAAGCTTGAGAATATTTTATCCAATTTTCATTTAATTAGTGAAATTATTATTTCAAAATGAATTATGAAATATATTTATTTGAATAATTAAATCTCAATAAATGTTTAGCTGGGAAGTAGGGGTTACTGGTCATTTTATTTTTAATATAGAGATTATAAATTTAATAAATATTATTTCAATTCTTTTTTTAATTTTTTTTTTTTAGATTATTTTTATGAAAATCAAAACTTACATATCCTTGTTACCAAGTTACTAGCTCATTAACTTGTTTATATTTTATTCAAAAATTACATTGTCAAACACCAATAAAATTAAAAATTCAAAAAAAATATAGCCTGTTTTAGTAAACCTATTTATACAAATAGCTGAGTAGTTTTAGCTTCAGGACCCACCTGAAAATATCATAGCAATGAAACAAGAAACAAACATTTCATCCACATAAGACTAGAGCAACAGAGAACCTCACAATCCCAAACATATCCAAATTGTTTGGAGATCAACAACACAGCTCCAAGGCTACAACAACAACAATTAAACAACCAAGAAACAGCAGAAACAGCAGCAGTGTACCAGCATGGCTTTACAGACCTGCGTCCAATTGAGCACCATTCTCAGTTCCACAACCCCAAACACAAAACACATCCACCCTTTTCAGCAGAAAACCAAACCTTCATCAAACAAGAACATTACCATTTCCAATTTCCCTACTCAGTTATCATTGTCACAAGTCAGCAACTTTAAGACCCGCTTCCAGTTCACCTGCCAAGCGAAGAATGTAGTGGATGAAGGTGAGGCATTGAATTGCAGATTGTTTTTGTTGATGACGATGTTCATCACTTAAGTGTTTGTTAACTCTGGTATGTAGTTGTGGTGGTCACTAATGAGAGCTGGGACAAGATGGTGAACACGAGCGAGAGTCCAGTCTTGGTGGAGTTCTGGGCACCATGGTGTGGACCATGCAAGATGATAGCACCTGTGATTGATGAACTAGCAAAGGAGTTTGCTGGGAAGCTCACTTGCTGCAAGGTCAACACTGATGACTGCCCAAATATTGCAACAAAGTTGGGAATACGAAGCATACCGACAGTTCTAATCTTCAAGAATGGCGAGAGGAAAGAGAGCATTGTTGGTGCTGTTCCTAAGAGTAGCTTGTGCACAACCTTGGAGAAGTATTTGGATACTTAGAAGAAAACTGCAGAAAAAAATTATCTGTAAAACAACTCACTTGTCGAATCAAAAACTATATTCATCTTCATATTGCTGTAGAGTCATGAGAGGCAAACATGTATCTTATAAAAGCTCTTTATCGACAAATCTCCCTTTCTGCTTTCACTATCCATCAGAGCGTACATGTCTGAAGATTTTAGCAGGAATGAGCTGCTTCAGGGGGAGGACTTCCAGTCGAAATCCAAGTTGTTGAAGCTGCTGATTGATTCAAAACCACTCATGAGCTGGTTTCCCGGACTCTGTTGCTGGTGTTGGTTCACAGGTGTTGGATGCCTGGGAATGTTATTCATTCCGATTCTCCCATCATAGGTCATGGTATTATAAGCGATTGCGCTTCTTTGACCATTTGTAATTATAGATGGTCCAATCCCACCCATGCTGCCAAACCCAATGCCAGCCATACCTTGGCTGTTGGCAATCCCATTTCTGGCAAGGCAGTTTCCTGCATTTGGTGCTGGTGCAACTCCATTAAGGCCTTTCATATCACTTCCAATGTTAGCAGGACCATTCAATTGTGAGGACATCATCATCTCTTGAAAAATTTGCTGTGCCGAACTTTGGGAATCAGCCAGCTCAGCTTCATGGGACTGTGATGTGTTCTGTTGTGCTGCAGATAAATTCGCTGGAGAATTAGCAGAGTTCAGTTGGGCAGTGTTGTGAGATGTCGGAGTCATGTTGTTATTGGATGTAGATGGGGTCGGTGAGGGAAATGGGGATGATGGGTTAGCCTGGGACGGGGCTAAAGAATTGGAAGAGCTGGCTGATGGTATCTGAACAGCAATCCCCCCACCACAGGGGCTGTTAACACTACTTATTTGATTTTCATGCCTAGAATTCATAGAGTTCTGGCGAAGAAGCCCAGTGATGGTCGTTGCAGATGTTGTAGTTGAAGTTGGAGCATTCAGAGAGTTATTTACACTCACAGTACCATTGCTAACAGAACCAAACTGTCCTCCGGCTGTGAGAGTAGAGCTCTGGGCCACACTTTGCTGCTCATCAGATTGTTGAGCTTGTTGAGCTTGTTGGGGATGTTGGGCATGTTGGGGATGTTGGGCATGTTGGGGACCAGACACAAAAGTCCTCCGAGGAAAATTGATGAGACTTTCTGAAGAAAAATGTCAATAATAATGAACATATCAGAGACAAAAATCACATCCTTGTGGTTTAGAAACTAGTTTTCCTATCAGAAAGAAATTAAGTAATAATTGATAATATCCACCACAACAAGCCACACGCCTACAACCTTTGCATGAGCAACAGATATTTCCATGTGATTATCAACTATCAACAGAAAAGATGCAGGTAAAGCAATCATGAAAATTTCTTAGATGTCATATTCAGATTTTTGCCAAAGCACATACTGGGCCAAGCATCAAACACTAAAATGAGGAACTAAAAATCAGAATCAAGCTCTCACCCATGGGTCCAGTTCCAGTTTCTTTGCTAAAATCAATCAAGTCTTTCATACTACTGACCACCTCAGATATCTGCAATTATAAGATGTTAAAGTAAAAACATAATCAATAATGATAAAGGCAAAGAAAAGCACCTTTAGATCCATTGAAAACCCAATCATATATTCCTCCAACACTTAATTTAAACAATGTTACAATATAAGGTTAATTGTGAGATACATCAGGGCATACGATATGCAACATAGGGCAACAAAATGTTGCTTTCAATATTTATCAGTTTAAAGCCAATTCTATAGCACCAAATTCCTGCAAACCGCAACTTTAGGCAAGAAATGTCTTTTCTCGAAAAATTAATCTGAGCCATTAAGTAGGAACCTGAGACTATACTTGATAGGAATATCTTAAATGTAATGGATATAGGTGGCAACTCCCCAAAACTAGTAGATCATCAATTCCTCCATGAAGAAAAAGACATGAAAAGTTTAATGCAAGTGGTGACAGCAATGAGTCCAGCGCTACCAGTTTATATGACCTATAGGCTTCGATTGTACAAGACCTAACTTACCTGTTAAACAATTTATATGGTTAATTTCTCAAAAGGAGAACTATTGGTTACTGGGCTTTGCATGCTTATCTGAGATATGTTCACTTTCTAACATCATCATAACACATACATTTTCCCTTAAAATACAATATACGTATCTTGAACATAACTCAGTTTTTATTTTATCATTTTCTTGCAAATGATTGTTGATAATTCACCCCAAGATGAATAATTCCTTTACATCATGCTCCTTATCACTCCTAAATCATACAGGTTAAAAGTGGAACCCTTAACAAGTCAATAAGTGGTAAACGATATAAATCCGACAGTTCATTTCCTTCTAATCAGGACATTTTGTTGAAAGGCTGCAGTCCTTTAGATTGTCAGTTAGAACACTTTATTCTGGCCTTCCCATGTAATTTCTATTGTCTGTAATCGGAGAATTAATTGATATCACTACATCAGTGCTAGAAGTTTTAACATGATGGTACAGGTGAACATCAAGGCTTTGCAACCACTGGAAGGAATGCACAGAAACACCCAAATGAGGTGGTAGCCTACCTGAAGGCAACGGACATATCTTTTTGTGTATCCCAAATCATTTACGATCGGAACTTCTAAAGCTTTAGCTAACTGCCGAGCAGATGCAACAAACCTGTAAATTCATACATAACAGCAGTCAATTTTAAATGTTAATACCAAACTCCAAAGAAATAGAAATACAAATCATAACTTCAACTGTAGAAAAAATAGTGAGATAATTTAGCATACATTGGTGATAATAAAATAAGAATTATCATGAGATCTACATGAAAACCACAATTTTTGAAGCTCAAATGTTGCACATGTTTGAAAAGCACATAGAATCAAGAAAACTTTAATTAAAACAAAAGGGAGGGAAACAGTTATCTACAAAATTATTCAATGTATTAGACAACGCACTCTGGGACAAACAATATTTCAGCAGAGGTTCATTTTCATCACTCAATCTAGTGAAAAGCCATGTCCCCCTAAAGGATAACTGCCTTGCAAATCCCTCTATGACCAGTTAGATTCACGAGCAACCTTAAATCCAGAAAATTATAAAAGTTCATGGGCTGAGACAGACTTACGAGTTGCAGGTATTTTGCAACTCCTGGATAGATGAGTTAGGTGTAACATTCTGAGAAGCAGCCTGGAACTTCTGAACCACTTGTGCTACTTGATTAACCTGAACAACATGACCGTGGGTTGATAACCAACAAAATATATCAACAGGCTCACAAAGGTGCAGTCAGATTATATAAAAGTTGGCAGGCTCAAATTGCAGGTCAATACCTGAGGTATTATCAGCCGTCGAGGTATCAGTTCTTCATGGCGCCTAGCACAAAATTCCCAAGAAAATATCTAGGGAAATCCAGAGAACAAAACACATGTATCCTGATTGAATTAATTCACAAGCCACGGCAAGAATAGTGCGTAATGTGATTAGTTTTCAGTAAAATGTCACCTTCAAATCTGGTGTGAAAACAATTCGCAGTTGACCATCTCGTACAACACGTAATTGTTCAAAGACACTCTCTTGGATAGCTTTAGCATATTCAAGGACAATGTGACCTGATGGATTTAGATACTCATGCGGCATGTCAACATAAAGAAGCTCCTCCAGAGTACCACTGGCATACTTAATCTGGCACAGCCTTGGAAGAACCTCCACCGTCGTTTCTGAAACATGACAGCAAGACACTTGAGTTAAGAAACAAGGACTAATCATAAAAAAAAAAAAAAACATTTTTAAAGGCAGATATATAAGTTTCACTAAAGCACATATAATAACAAGAAGAAAACATAAAAGGAATAATAATATGTAGCGTACCAAACCCACGGCTAGGCTTGGACTTGCATATTTCACAGTGCCACACATCCTATAAAAATGTGTAAAGCCATTGACTTGGTCATTCTAAGAAAAGGTTGAAGGAGAGACAGTACAACCATAAACAGATCAATGGCAATAGTTATATGGATCAGGGCATAGAGAACCAATAACATGTTCTCCCTCAGTGGGTAAATATACCTGAGGAAATACACCAGTAGTTTGGCGACCACTTCCATAGAGAGAAACACACCATCTCTTCTTGGCATTTGGAGCAAAGTATTCAGTAACAAATTCCCTCCAAAACTCAATATTATTATCCTGCATCAATCAGCAAGTTACACAAAAACAATGAAAACATCATAACTGTCATCAACATAAGATTCAGCACAAGTCCAAAATATGCATTGCCGAGAAAAATTCATACTTCTGGTCTGCACTTCTGATAATAAATATAATTGGTCAATCGGCGAGCACACATTCCAGGCTCATACATTGGCTTCACTTGAGACCTGATGGACAGACTTTGCTGAAGCTGCTGTTGCAAGTGGGCTCTTTGCTGGGGCAGTGTCCTAAGAATTTGTTGCTGCTGCTGCTGTTGATGTTGTTGTTGCTGCTGCTGCAGCTGCAACATCCTCTGCTGTTGCATAAGATTCAAACGTGCAGCAGCTGCCTGATTTGACTGCCTGGAAAGTTGCAATAACTGTTGTTGCTGCTGATGCAAAAACACTGATGGATCTGAATGCTGGTGTTCAAGTTTAACCTGTCCCAAATTTCTCATAGACTGTAACTGCTGTGGCTCTATTTTGACTGCTCCAATATTGTGCACTGACTGCAACTGCTGGGGTGGAGCATGTTGCTCAGCCGAACCCATCTGTGTCTCAAGCTTGACTGAACCTAAGCTACTGACATTGCCTAGACCTCCTAAGACCTGCTGCTGCTGGTTATGCGTAAGGGAGAACTGCCGCTGAAAATTCTGTGCTCCCTCAAGCTGCTGAGATTGAAGATTGTCAGAACTAAGCTGGTTCCTAGAATGGTTCTGAAAATGCTGCTGTCCCTGAAGCTGACCAGCTGAAGTGTTGAAGGACTGAGTATCAGGTTCACCAGAGCCAATCATGTTGGCATGACCATTAACACCCACTCTTTGCTGAAGATTCATCAAAGTGCCAGAACTTCCATTCCCAAAAGAGTGGTTAAGCAGTGATGAAACACTCTGGTTGCTCCCAAGCAAGCTCATATTATTGCCATTACTGCCTAGTTGGTTGCAAGCAGAGACCAAAGAAGAGAATGGTGATTGTGCAGCCTGAGAACCACCAAGTACGCCGGAGTTGGTACGTAGAAGTGATGGGGGCATCGGCTGGCCACCGGCCATCGGGTTTGGAGGCCCCGTGGGCACCATTGCAGGCAAGAGATGGATGATCAAAGCACCAAAAGATTGGTTAGACACATAATAAACTTTTATAACTTTTACACCCTTGAATCCATGTGCACATGGATGACATTGAACCCGCCATCAAGTTGACAGAATTATTGTGCTCCAAACAAACATAAGAGAAATCAAAGCAAAAGCCTCTCATTCTCACCTTCTCCAAGCTCCTCTTCTTGATTTCTCAAACCAAAAGCACCAACATCTCAAAATGCAATCTTTCTTGCTTCAAAGGAAATCAAAATCAGTTAAACAGCAAATTATCAATAGGACCATCCTCTCACAATCTCAAATTTCAAATTTTTTTAACTATAGAAAGAGAATTTCTCCTCCTACTTCTCACACAAACACCAGATCTCCCCCAAAACAGTGACCAGTAAAACGAGAACAAAATAAAAAGAAAGAAAGAAAGAAAAAAAACCCTAAATTCCACAGAGAAGCACTCTCTCCACTTCACAGCTTAAAATCTGAACTAAAATCCTCCATTCCTATGAATCTCCACAAATCCACACCAAAACCGTTGTCCAATACCTCAAACGCACTGATTTCCTTCCAAATTTCAACAAACTCCAAGAAACTAATTTCAAAAACTCCCAAAAAAGAAAAGAAACTAAAAAAAACCTATCGAAAAGGGATTGAATCAAAGAAGAAAACTGAAAAACACTTACAAGAGTTCGATCTTCAGCGCAGAAGAGCTCGAATCCCTCAACTCCTCCTCCTGATCACGCTACAACCGCACGGAATTTTTCTGGGATTTTTCCTTTCCATTTTTATCTCGATTCCTTCGAAGTTTTTTTTTTTTAATTTTTATTTTGGGATTTGGGCGTCAAAATTAGTTTAAATTTAATTTAGTTTGAAAGGCTTTGATATTATAACATCCTTATTTTTATAAATCCACGCCCCACTTCCTAACCAGCCTGTCAATATCCCATTCGTTTCCTAAATAGAAACGCGCGTTTCCATATAAAACCCGGGTGATATTTAAAATAAATGAATAAATAAATCAGATAAATGCAACGGAAATGGCTCAGTTTTTCCTGGAAGACTTCTTTCACCGTTTTTTTTATTATTATTTTTATAAAAATTTTCGGAACAAATTTAAATTTTTTTAATAATTATTTTATTTAAAAAATCATTGGCATTTATATATATATATAATGGAAAATTTTTCATATGTTTTTATTAATCAAATCTAAAAAAAAAAACGGCTTACATGTTATATATAATTTTATTATTTTTGTGGTGGTTATTATAAGGTACACATATAATCATATTATTTATCATAATGTATGTAATTACAAATTAAGGTGGGAGTTCAACGACATTGTCAACTTCCATCCAGTCCACTAATTAACATCCTTAAATAATAGTTTAAATTATTTTTTGGTATAATCTGCGAATTATGTTTGTTTAAAATTTTAAAAATTCTAAATATAATTTGTCTGATTTATGCACTTTTTATGGATATGGAATTTAAATTTTTTAAAAAATAAATAATTATTATGTGGAGACAAAATGGATATGATGTCAAAATTACTTTTTATGTCATTAATATAAAGAAATTAATTTTGTTGTTTATAAAATATTTTAAATAAATTTTAATTAGTATCATTAATTATTTAAATTACTTATTAATTATTTTATGACTTATATTTGAAATAAATATTTATTTAATATAATTATTATTTGATTATTATAATTAAATATTAATTGTTTTAATATTAATATATTATTAAATATAATTATTATATAATTATTATTTAATATAAGTATTATATAATTATTATTAATATAATTAGGAAAAAAGACCTAGTGATGGGTTGATCAAGGGAAGAAGAATTTCTCTTATGCTTCCTAACCGTGATTTGGAAGAAGGACAACAGAACTAGAAAACAAAGAGATCGGGTTTCTTCGAGGAAACCTTAGACCTCCTAAAATATACTTAAATAAGTTGAGGAAATTAATTAATTTTATTCATCTGATTTGCTAGATAATGTATAGAGGAATATTTCAACCACTTCCCTTACAATCTAGTAATTACAAGTCAAAATTACTAAAAAAAAATAACAACCATATTGATTAGATAAAATAATCATACCTAAAGACTTATTCAAACCAATGCCAAAGTATATCAAAATAAGTGATGACATGCATCTAATGTGGTTTATACAAGCGTCCACCACAATAAGCAGCCCATGTAACATTACTCCCCCCTTAAATTCCTTGTCCCTAAAGAAGATTTTTGAAAAATTGAATTTGTAGCTCTTGATAATCCTCCCAAGTGGCATCTGTTTGCCAATGAACTAAAATCTTTTTCTTTATTTTTCTATCGCTTATTCTCAAGAATAGTATAAGGAATAACAATGAGGGACTCCTCATTTGTAGTTAGGAACAAAAAATCTTTTTGACCTTCCACATTAGCTCCAATTTTCTTCTTAAGCCAATTAGATACATAAAACATTGAGTGAATCTTAGAATATGTTGGAAGCTTCAACTTATAAGCTACAAAACTAATCCATTCAATAACTTCAAATGGGCTATAGTATCTTGGGAACAGTTGAGGTTCCTACAAACAACCAAAAGCATTTGCTTATAGGGTTGTAGGTGTATATAAACAAAATTTCCAACATTGAAGAAACTTCATTCACTTCTTTGAGCTCCATAGAACTTCTTCATTTGTTAGTTGTTGTGCCAATGCTAGTTGTTCCTTGTGCTCCCTCATCACCACATCTTCAACATTTGATTAACTGCTTCTGTCTATTTGTCAGTTTTGTGGGTGATAGAATGAGTTGAAATTGAAGTTAGTTTCTTGTAAATTAAACAACTTTTTTCATAATATGCCAATGAAAGTGGGTCTTTGTCACATACTATGTTTTCACGCGTCCCATAAAATTTGAATATTGTTCAAAGAACACTCGTCCTATGGTAACAACAGTGTAAAAATAAGAAATGGGGTTGAAATAAACAAATTTTAAAAGCCAATCAACAACAAAACTAAACAATTGACTTTCCAATGGACTTAGAAATTAAGTCCTTCCACAAAATCCATCAAAATATATGACCAAACCTGATTAAGAATTAACAAAGGTTTCAACAACCTTACTGTCTTAAGATTTTCTGCTTCATTTATTTGACAGATTTTACATTCTAGTAGGAACTCAAAAACGTATTTCCTCGCGCCTTGCCAATACACATGTTCTCACTCTATAAAGAGTTTTATGATAACCTTTATGAGTGTTTGAATGCGTTTCTTTGACAATAATAGAAATTAATGGAGAATCATTTGGTAAATAAATTTAGTTCTTAAAGTAAATAATACCTTCGTTATATTTCTATGATCTTAAAGCTTTTTCTTTTCCTTGTTGTCAAAGTTGTACCAATCAACCAAAGCCACTTGGTTCAAGTGGCTAGTTGTACCAAAATAAGTTTCTCGTGTGACGTGAGGAGTGGTGAGGGTTCGAATCTTCGTTGGAGGAATTAACTCACGGGTGATGTCACAATCAACTCATGCATCATAGAGACCTACGCTTGTCGCCTTTTTTTAAAAAAAGTTGTACCAATCACTACAATTCTGGATTGCCTTACACCTCCTCTTTAATTGATGTCATCTAACTCGGAATTAGTGAGGAAAAAACAATTATTCCCTTTGATGAATTTTAGATAATGTATCAACTACACAATTATCTTTCTCTCTGTTGTACTCAATAATGAAGCCATACTTCATCAACTTAGCTAATCAATTCTCTTGGGCTGGAGTAGTGATTCTTTGCTCCCATAAATGAAACTTTCTACTTAATACAAACAATGAATGGTCTTCCCCTCAAATTTGGCCATTGAAGAACAAAATTGATGATATTGAAAGGCCCATATTCCGGCAAACCACCAAATAATTAGGCTTCAAGGAAATTATATAGAAAAGGACCTCACCAAATCAAATCCTTCCAAATTTCGGAAAAGCCCAAAAATAAAAATTTTAATATATAATAAAATAAAATAAAAAAAAAAACAAAATGAAAGAAAACTAACTACCACAAAAATATTGAATTAAAGGCAAGGACCCGAAACAGTTACAAGTTTCAATCTTATATATGTATGTATGTATATATATGGCATTTCGTCAACTAGGGACGTAGTTAGAATGGAATTCTAGGGATGACCTTCCTCAACCATTAGATTAACATCTAATGGCTGAGGATGAGTTAACCTATTAACATAGAGATCTGCTACCCCGTGACAAGTGAGCTTCTCGCCAAAAAAGATGGGGAGATAAGTGAGGTCGGAGAGGCTGACGCTGTGGGCGAGAACGGTGGTAGTAAATTTGGGGTCAGAGAGTGGACCCTAGCAGGAGCCGCTCTCATGTCCTCCGTGGTCATGGTGGGGCAGACGGAGAAAGGCAGAGGGACTCGTGGGAACTTTGTGAGGAGGCGGTGGTGGGTTTTGGCTTGGAGGCGAGGAGGGGACTGGAGATTACTTGAGGGGGAGATTGGGAGATGGAGAAGATAGGAAGGAGCGGAATAGGTGAGGATGAGAACAAGGACGGTTAAAAGAAGGAGTAGGAGGCGAAAGAGAGACTTGGGATGCATTACCCCTTCTCACCGGTGCAGAGCGTGGTGTCGTCACCGCTAAGTCGCCGTCAACCTCAGAGGAAAACCTAAAATAACCATCTATAAAGAGTAAAAAGATATGGATGTAAAGTAACCGTTTGATCAAATCTAACGATCAGTACTAATCATCCTTAGATTTTAAATCTAAGTACCTGTGTAGAGAACTGGCCCTCTCTATATATATGTTATATGCATATAATTTTATCCATTATAAAGTTACGTATAAAATAAATTTCTACAAAGTTTGGATTATATTACTCATGTGGTTATAACATTTTAACTCATAATTAACATATTTTAAGAGATAACTTTAGATTCATTTGATTCGCATAGGAAGTGGACAATAATGATAAAATTACTATGATATTGTTTGTACGATTCTAGATTCTAGTCATTGAATGGCAGTGGTGTCCAAACATTGCTAGTGGCCAGCAGGCGACGATAGTCGAATGATATAGGTAGCTACCCGGTGATGGTCGATGGTGGTTGGTAATCGGCCAACAATGGTAGTTGGATGATACTAATGGCTGACCGACATCGGTCATTGGTGGTCGATGGCGATTTTCAATGGTTGGCGGAGGTAAAGAGCTAGGACATCATTGTAATTTTTTATTTTAGTTAAGGACGATAATGTTTTTAGTTGTTCTATCCCCTCCTTGAATTGTTGTACCATAAATATGGTGGTATAAAAAAACATCAAATTGTGTTGTTCTTCACCACTCTTTAATTCTATACTCACACCTCATTTACAAATCAAATAAAGCACTTAAAAAGATTGGGTTGCGTTGTCTCTTGTTTTTTCGCACATTAAATTCACCCTTGGGGATATTTAGTTATGGAATTATCTTAACCTTACTTTCCGTAACATCTATCATTAATAAAAATAAAATAAAATTTTAATATTAAAATATATTATTTTAATATTAAAATATATTAATTTAATTAATTAACTAAAGTTCGTCAGATATTTATTAATATCTGAGCAATTTTAACAAAAAATAGTGAAAAATAAAATATTCATGTATAAAAAAAAAGTTATTCCAAATATACCTAAAATTGGCATGAAGGTAGTGGCTAATCTGACACAATATAAAGCTGACCAGTCAATCACACTTCAGCTTCATAAATTTGTTTAAAATAAAAATAAAAAGTGAAAAACAGAAAATCAACTAGATAAAAATTCCTTAATTTTTATAATTTTAAGTATTTTTCATGCCATTCATGTAGAGAGAACCCCTCAAAGTATTTATATTAATAAGATAATATTTTTAATATTTTAGAATTATGTTGTCTAATTATATAAACTAAATAGATAAATAAATAAATACCAACATAATTAATCTAATGACAGAAATTTAAATTTTATATGTATAAAAAAATATTGAGAGAGGTCTATTTTTTATAGAATTTTCAGCATTCCACTCAAACTGATCATTTAAAACCAATGAATTAAAAACTAAAAAAATAAAAAAATAAAAAAAAAGAAATAAAATAATATTCTCAAACTTCAAATGCTCAAGCCTAACAAAATTAGTTCCTTATTTGAGACACAAACAGTCAAACACAATACATGATCTAAGTTTAACCAAACTCTTAAGAAACATAAGTACTCACTCAACCTAAAACAACACAAAGACAAAGCTCTACACTTTATCATCAACATCAACATTAACATTAACAAGATGAGATTTATTATTGTTGTTTGAGTATATATTAGCATGGTTCATCTCAATTGAATCTTCATACTTATTTGTGGCTTTCTCATCAACTTGCTCAACTTCTCCTTTGTTGTTCCTATATATGGCATATAGGATAAGTTGAATTGCTCCAAGTGCACATCCACATCCATTAGGAACCTTAACAAAGAAAAATAATAATAATAATATAATTTATTTTAAAATTAAAAGTAGTACTTACGATCCTTTGATATATTAATACTGGGTCTCTTGTTTAGAGTATTGTTAAGCTTGCACTATACTTGTGTACGTCCTTGACACACACTTTGTCATATTTCATGAAAAAATAAAATAAAAATTAGCAAAAACATTGATTACCGTAACGAATAAATCACTGCCGAGAAGTCCAAAGATGAACCAAGAAGTGCCGCACAAGAAAGTAAACAGAGAAAGAAAAAAGGGCATGAACTCCACACTCTTTGTTTTGACAACCAACCTCTGCAACCATTTCATTTGAGTAGATATTTTAGTTTTGTGATAAGTAATTTGCAAGTAAAACATCAAAATAAAACAAATTAACATATGTAATTACCATTATAGAAAGAGGTGAGCCATACATGCAGATGGAGAAAATGGTAGCAGCCATGCCACAAAAGAACCTCCGGTGTTGACCATGGAGAGCAAATATAGAAACAAGTGCTACCATAGTGAATAAAGAGATGACTAGTACTAGTAAACCAGACATACGTTTCCGAGGTTTTTTGGGAGCATAAATTATGAAGATGATAACATATATAGCTTCAATCACTGCCCCTGTACCATTGATTGTTGATACCAAAATGTTGTTTGGTGACACAAATGGCATTCCATACCTTTGGCATAGTTAAAAATCGATGTTAAATCTCCTTATCATACAACTATGAAGTGCGGAAGAAATATTATTATTATTTTTTTTATAAAAAGCTTCACATTAAGACAAACAAACAGTATTAATGAACATTATTGTGCTTTAATGTATAAGATGTGAAACTAGCAAACAGTATTGTGTTATGCTGTCCAAAAGAGTGAATAGTATTAATAAACAGTACTGTAAGCGTAAAGTTTTGAACTCTTACTCTTTTGTACATTTTGATATGAATTACTATTGAACTATCGATGATATCTCAAAAAAGAATTTATTGAACTATCGATGATATATCAAAAGAAAAAAAAAAACAGAAATTATATTCAATGTTATAATTCTAATTTAATTGATTGAATGCAATTCAATGTTTTTTTTTGGGACAATTAATGAAAGTGATGATTATTTATGTCTTAAATCAATAATAGAGTATAAAATATTAATTTTGAAAGGTTTGTTTTTGTTCCCAATTGATTGATGCCAATAATGATAACATATAATTGTACAAATTATACTACTTATAATAATATTTTTTCTTTATAATGAAATCCATAGTGATACCATTTGTTTTGTTTTTTTTTTCAAAAAGTCATTAACTCACATAAGGCTATATATAAGTTTAATTTATCATTAAATTTGGTTGTTGAACATTAAAAAAAAGCCTCTATATATGAATTCAAATTGGTCCCCAATCATTTAAAAAAAAATAACAATTAAAGAATTATTTTCAGAAACCGAAACAAATATTTAAGTAAATTAAAAACTAAAAGTGTATCCTAACTCAAAATTGCTGTGATTAAATACCAATTTTTTTGTACATAAGTTAAATATCAATGATCAATAGTCAACATTCTATTTTTTTTTTTTAATTGCAAATTGAATATTTAGATGGAGAAATAAAAAATATAAAAGATAAAAAGATAAAGAAAAAGATTAAAAAAAAGAATAAAAAGAAAAGAAAATACCATGCTGAGAGAAGGCAATTGAGAAGAGTCATGTTATAAGGCACCCCAGAGAAATCCTCAGTAGACTTCCTCTTTATGATCCTTGTAAATGTAACCCTAATAAAAATAAAATAAAATAAATTATTTCCAAAATAAATAAATAAATAAATAAATATATCATTTCAATGCTTTTAAAACCCATCAATTATAATGCAATAAAAAAAATGAAAAATATAGGAGTTTAAGTTAAAATATAAATAAATAAACTATTTTACATACACTGGTGCCAAAAAGAGGAAGAGTGCCGTTGCATTGCCTGCACAAGATCCACATAAACAAAAAGAAAAATAAAATCAAATTTTTATATATATATATATATATATATTTAAAGAATTTTTTTTTTTACTTTCTTTCAATATTAATGGACAATTAATTAACTAATTAATTAATATTATGACTTTACTTTAATTTCTAAATTTTATTATATGGGTTTTTTTTTTGTAAGAGTTCTGAAATTTCAAGTATTTTTTTTATATGATCATATTTGCATAGATATATGTTACAAGGAGGAATTAAAACAGATATATAGATTCATATAACTTAAATATAAAAATAAATAATGATTCAAATTTTATGAACCAGATCATTCAACCTTAATTTTATTCATAAAAATTAAATATTTAGCAAATATATGACTGATGGTGACTTGTCACATCATAAAAAAAATAAATAAATAAAATTATGGAGTCACGTGAATGGATAAGCAGAGGTAAGAACAACAAGCTGATGCATATGTGTTTCCAAAGCGAATTAAGCTTCATCTTTTGGAACAAAATTATATTTATTTTGTGATTTTTATAAAAGAAATTGTGAGTTAAATTTAAGTTAATATAACATGAAAGTTATATATATATATAAATAATGGAGAGAAAGAGAGAAAACTAACCAAAAATTCCAAAGATGAAATGAGCAATCTGCATCTCTTTTATCTTATCTTCTCCAACACCAACCTCTAACTACAAAACCCTAAAAGATGACAAGAAGAAGAAGAAGAAGAAGCTTCAAAACTTAGCACAATTGCTGAGCTAATCTTTTGAGGACTAGTTTCAAATTGTAAGCTCCTCTTTGGCCCCTCTTTCTTTCTATATATCTCTCCTTCATGAATTCATTATATATATATATATATACAGTAAAGAGAATGCCCATGCCTTAAAATAAGTAATAAATGCGAAGAATAAGTAATATATATATATATATATATATATATATATGTTTGTTTTCAAAACTTTTAAATTGCTAAAAAAAAAATATACAGTGTTCAGTACATGAAAAAATCGGGTTAATTTTTTAGCAGGGTACTAAACTATAGTCGTTTCATTATGGGATTGACTGATTTGAATCAGAAATGGTTCACGACTTGATTTTGTTTCTAGGGTGATTCACGAGAGATTCAGCCGATTTTTTCTGATATAAATCTGAAAATTTTTGTCGGCATATGCGTGAGTATCTTTGATGCGTCGATTAATTTCGATTTTCGGGATGTTGATAGAAATTTATAGCATCGATCATCAAAATAAAAGCAAAAAATCTATCGGTGTGCGATCTAGTGAAACAAAATTAAAATTGAGTATGCATTTTGATTCAATTAAAGTCTGACCCCGAAATGAAACAGGGCCATCGGTCATCCTTATCAATTTACGCGAAAAAAATCAGATTAGATGTAGTAATTTTTGTTTTTAATCCGTTGCTAATACACTCTAGAAAAACTAAAATATTAATTTATTTTAGAAATTTAAAACCGATTTACAACCGAATTAAATTTATTTTAAAATTTTGAAAACAAAAACTATTTAAGGAATAATGAATAATCTGATAATTTATGTAATTCATAATGTAATTAGGAATTAATTAGGACTAATCCAAGGATTATGCTTCAAAATAAAATTTCATAATGAGAAATAAAGTATTAATATTATAACAAATTGATTCTAAATAAAATTAGAAGCTATTTTTTTAAAGACAATTACTTGGAATTAAACCTTGTAAAATCTTGATAGTTAGGCTTATGTTCATTTCATTAATTTGGAAAAGATCTTGAAAGTTCATCATATTAGGTTATCCTTTGTTTGTTTATAAATTAGAAAAAGAAATTTTTTGTAAATGCTTATAATAGCCTCTCTAATAATATAGCTAGGAAGATTAATTATATTATTTAGAACCTAAATTAGAGTTGCTTCCTAGTATTTATACTTTTTATTAATCATTTTATATATATATAGTTTGATACTTGCAAGACTTGCCATCACACACTGTCTCTCAGTTTGATTATAAGTTTGCATTATTACAAATAAGAAAAATAAAACTAACTTTAATGAAAAAAACAATAATTGTACTATTATATAGGTACTCATATATGTTATTTAAAAATTGTAGTTCTATAGGTTCCCTGTAAGCCTAACATACTAGTGGACCACATCCGACTATATACATATAACAATAATTAAGCTATCTCTTTCTTTTTCTTTTTTTTTTAATATTCTTTTTAATAATAATTAAAAACTAAATACATTCACAAGCTCATAACTAATACCCAATATCAGCTCTTTTTCTAAGTTTAATCATTAATGGCCTTTAAAATGGGGCATTACTAGTTTTATTTTGTTTTATAGGGACAAAGTGAAGCCATGTTAGGGGCATGCACAAATATAGACACCTTATATTAAGAATTCAGTGCTAATAGATCAAAAGATAGTTGACAATTATTGCTAACTTGATTTTAATTATTTAAATAAAATTATATTTATTTTGACTGTGATGACATGTACACCTCAACCATGTATTGAAAGAAAATTAAACTCTTAATCTCTCATATGAGAGTCATATACTTTAACCACTTGATCATTGGGACGCTGGCATAGATTTGTTTATTTTAACCCTTTTTGATTAGTATACATGCTCACAATACCTTGACGATCTATGGTACATTGATAATCATGATAATCAAAACAAATTAAATTATCTAATATAAAATATAAAAAATATATTTATAAAATCAATGAGTGTTGGTTCAAGTGGAAAGAGGTTTAATTAATTAAAGTCGCTTAAGCAAATGTAACCTCACCATGGATTAATTTAGAGCCCACATGATCTAGGATATCAGTTTCATGTTCTATTTTGAATAAACCCAAATTAATGTAACATTTCTCTGTTCTGAAAGAGAGTAAGGCACAAACAAAGAAAGAGAGAAAAAGAGAAAGAAAGAAATAAAGAAAACAATGAGGGGAATTAAACTGGTTGGTTGCTGAAAGGAACCATGCTTACCAATCTCTCACTTTCAAAAGATTTCTTCAAGCACACGGTGCATGGTCATTCATTCTATCTTCATCTACAAGAATGAAACTAGACGTATATATATATATAGAGAGAGAGAGATAGACGTCACTCTTTAATTCATTACCTTTTTCTTTCTATTAATGATGAACTCCAATGTCCCTCCATTAATGTCCTCTCCAAAGTTTCATACATTAGAGAGAGACAGAGAGACTATTCTTTTCTTTCTCACTTTTAATCTCTTGGAGCTAGAGTTGTTAAAAAGATAATTGGTAGCATGCATGTACATATATTTGTTATAATTACTTCATTCAATCATGCAATTTAAGAGACCACTCATTCAGTCTTCTTTCTCACCTCTCGGCTTCGTTGAAAATTTAAAGTAAAGCACAACACAATTTTTTTTTTAATTTGTATATTTTACAAATAAAGTAGAATATAATACAGTTTTTTTTTTTTGAAATAAATAGATAAACCATTGTTTTATTAAAGTAATACAATAAAATTAATTAATTAAATACAACATAAATTCAGAAATTTTTTGTACCTCAAAAACTCATAGTACAAATTAAATTTTGCTAAGTTGCAACATAATTAAAAGACAAAATTATTATTATTAAAATTAAAAATAGTCAGATTATCCTTAACTTATTTGATGTCAACAAAACATAATAATAACTAGTGATGCTATTTTTAATTTTTATAGTATTGTCTATCAAATATCAAACATAGAATAGTATAACCACTTGTGTTTGTAACTCAATTATACTTGTACTTTATTATATTGCTTAAGTTGATCTCATTGACTCGATTCACAAATTAAATGGGCCCTTAAACTCTTTGGAGAGTTGTTAAAACAATAATTAAATATAAGCATGTACATTAGCTATAGTTACTTTATTCAATATATCATGCAAATGAGAGGTCATTCCTTCACTCTTCTTTCTCACCTTTAATATTTTTGGAGAGTAGTTAAAAAGATAAATATTAGCATGTACATTAGCTATAATCACTTCATTCGATCATGCAATAAAGAGACCATTAAATTCATTTACTTTTCTTAATTTCTCACCTTTAATCTCTTTGGAGAGTTGTTAAAGAGATAATTAATTCTTAGTTAGCATGCACACTACTAGCTATAGTTACTTCATTCTATCATGCAATCAAGCTCTCATGAATCACATGCAAAGCCAAAAACTTTTGAAGGTTTATTTATTGATGAGTCTGATGACTAGTTAATCTATTATTGGATCATTACTCTTTTGGGACCTCAAGAAAGAATACATTTTAACACAACTTGTCCACTTTTGACTACTTTGATTGATAAAGAATCAAGCACAGTAAGCCATATGCCTAATAAAACAAACAAATTCATTTAGTTCAGACTCTAAACTTTATATATATATATATATATATATATTCAAAGATCACGTGAAACTTTAAACTACATTAATGAGATGATGATGAGATAATATTTTGGCACTATCTAAAAAATGGAGTATTTATAATTGAAGGAAACAAAAAATTTTAAGATTTGATATATCTACTTTTATTATATATAGATATATTTTCAAAGTGAGCAATAAGTTTTGTATTTAATTTGCCGTGTGGTTAATGCAAGTAAATATTGGGTGCATGCATTAAAGTATGAGTGGTTGGGAGTAGATAGAACATTTTGCATGCATGCTAGGGTTTCATTCATGGCCCTTCGTTATTTTGCCACCATCCTCTTGAGTCTTGCTTGTTAAATGCCCCACTTGCACTTGCCCTTCAGTCAGTCATATCTAATTAATCTTCATAAAGTGTGATAAATTTTAGTGTTAATTAATAATTAATATATTTTTAATGAAGCTAGTTTAGAATGAGAATGGATAATAAAGAGGATAAAGTTTAGAGACAGGGAGTCATGGGCAATGAAAGACGTGAGACACAGGGAATGAAGTCATAGGGATGAAGCCTTTTTATATGTAGGTTTCATTCTAGAAGGTGTGTATGTGTAATCAATAAATTAAGGGAATTAATGTCTTGTACATGAGGAGAAAATGGGTGATGTACACATTTGTAAATTAGATAAATATCAAAGTTTTAAACACTGAGTATTTGTTTGAACATGTTTATGACACTAAGTGCTTAGTTTATTTTATTTTTTTTATTTTATGAATGTGGACAAGCGATGTCAAGTGCATGCACAGACTTAATTAGAGTTGATACCTCAATAAATTTGTACTATTTTTATTTTGTGTAAACTGAAATTTGAACTCACGTACTTTATCGATAAAAACATAAATATTCTATACAAAAAATCTACTGTTAATTATATATAGAGTAAGAGGTCATTGGCTTAAATTATTATTTTTTTAAGAATTTTTATTGTTAAAAAAAATTGAAATTGCTTAATTTATAAAGTTATCTTTAAAATAATTATAAATTTGTTTAGGTATTTTACGTGGAGCATTTGTTTTATAAGTTAAAATATATCTTAATCTCAATGAACCAACCAATTAAGCATGATTTACATGGAATACCAAGATACTGAAAACCTTGCACTTAAGTCGGATAAATCCATTATGCAATTGAAAAAAAATATTGAGGAATACAAAAATGCTATACCATTTAGAATATTTCAAGAACAAAAGCCACCTCTAAAAAGAGTAATAACAAGTGCTACAGTGATAACAGTTTAATGGATAAAACATGATTTTCCTATAAAAGAGTTTAAGTGTTCAACTCTCTCATGGTTAAAACTTTAATGATAAGAAAATGTGTGTTGCGGTGATTTACCCATATTATCTATAAAAAATAAAATAAATAAATCTCGAAAAAACCCATGGTCAAATGCCGTACTACTAAACTTCTATGCCCCCTATTATTCTCATGATCAAACTATATTATTAAACCATAATAATTAAAAAAAACCATTTTTTAGGCTTTAATCAAGGGCTATTATTGATTTTTTTATCCTTAATTAAAAAAAATATATTTTTCCCGTGAGAGAGATTAATATATATTTAATTTAAGACTAACTTTAAAAGTAAATATATAAGATTAATGTTTGTGATGACTACTTCCATGACTCACAGTGTATATCCTAACTAGATCCAATAGTAACAAATATTAATGTGTTTGGTTCTAATTAAATGATAAATTAAATACTCGCTAAGATGATCGATAGCACTTTGAGCATTCTTCCTCCGAAAGTAAATGCATAGCCTAAAATAGATCTTCTTCTGTCAATATCATCTGCCATATAAATTCGATCCTCTATAAACAAAAGTTGGAAGTTTTTATCAAATATCTCATTATCCACTAACCATAACTTATGCTCATTTACAAGGGCAAAAAGACACAGGACAACACCATCAATCAAATATGATATTTCGTCCATGTTTATGCACACCCTTAATATGCATTTGTCAAATTTCATATATATATATATATATATATATATATATATATTTGTTTTTTAATAAATTATGACAAATTAAACCTCCAACGTTGAATGAGTAGAGAGTTTTTTTTATAAATATATATATATTTTTTTTTTATAAATATGACAAACATAGTATAATTTGTAGTATGCACACAAAGAGGAATTGATTAGCCCTGACCTAGTAACATAAAATTTGGACTGTAAGCTTATACCTATAACTGAATATCTATTATCACACCACTGTGTTTAGAACTTCAGTTGGATTTAAAATTAAAATTCTTAAATCTTTACATTAACGCATTTCTCAGTAGAACCAATACCACTAAATATGGAGTCTATGCACCTTATTCGAATAGAAAGTTATTTTCATCTCATTTTTTTTTTCAAGTCATTCAAATGATCTTGCTTTAAACTCAACTTGAAATGACCTATAAATTGTGGTTTAATAAGCTTGGCAGTTTTTATATTCAACCTTTCAAATAACTTTTTAATAATTTTTTCTTTCGTGTAATATTTTTTTTTGCTGGTCCCAAGTCTTTAACGGCAAAAGACTTGTTTAATTTTTTTTTAATTTATCTATTTTTTTTAAAATTTTTTTGTAAATTATAACTATGTCATCAATTTTTTTTTAAAAAAAATCACTATTCACACTCTTTTTAATAGTTAATATAAGCACAGGTGTCTACATTTATTCTTTTATAAGTATATCATAAATTCATCTTTATTTTAATCAAAATAAATATAAAATTCATCAAACAGAATACAAAAACACATAAAATATATCTACTTTTAAGATCAAACACAGTCAACTGCCTTTAAATTTTAGAGAATTGTTTATCGTGCATACATCCCACTTTTCACTGTACTACTGTTCATAAACATAATAACACTATTTATCAAATAGTGATCAATCGTTAGATCAAAATTCAATGGGTGATAACAACATTTGTAGATTTTGATCCTATGAACATGCATATAGATGATCTAATCTTTTATATGTATATATATATATATATTAGAAATAAGAATACCCACTACCACCCATATACTGAAACTGAGGGGTACTGCTGTAATTTCACCATCCCAAGATGGCCTTGCATGCCATCATTTGCATACTGTTGCCACATCCTCTGTTCCTCCATCAACAGCCTTTGCTTCTTCTCCATCTCCGACATCTGCACGTACGCCGGCGCCGGAACCTCCAACGACGCCGCAAACGGATCCACCACCTCTCCGGCCCCTCCTCCTCCCGCCGGAGCCGGCAATGCAAGCAAATTAGATGACATTAATGGCAATGCAACACTACTTGCACTTCCTTGTCCTGCTCCTGAACTCACATACTTAACTTGCTGATCAGCATGCACATACATTCCATTCAACACCAATGTATCAAAACCACCGCCAAGCTCAGACCTTTGGCCTGATAAAACACTTGCTGATTGCACCAACGCCGTCTCCCAGTCCGCCGGCTCGTCTTTGAAAGCTTCCCATGCCGGTGCATCAGTTGTGGTTGTCGTTGTGCCATCATCGAACAATGCTAGTGCTAGCATGTCATGATCATGTTGTTTGTTGGCGGTACTCAGCTCGTCTGATAAATTCAATAAATCACCTTCTTCTTCTTGAGCTAATTTTATTTCATTTTTGTTTTTCTTTTCTTCTTGTATCCTCAAATTCTTCATTCTTGATAACAGCTTCGTTGGAGGTTGGAGGAGGGAGAGCTTTGATTGAGTTGGAGTAGTGATTTTGGTCCCCTTCTTCCTCCTTCTCTTCCTCCTCCTCCTCCTCCGGTGATTGTTCGGGTTCGGGGTTGAGTTTAACAGGGTTTGATCTCTCTTTTATGAACTCATCCATGACTTCAAGTTTCTTGGAGGTGATTCTTTCGATTTGAGGAAAATCAGAGGGGCGGGAGATGCCGGAGGACTTGCATGAGTTATAAAAGGCATCAAGCTCTTCGAGTTGTTTCGACAACCGAGTGAAGATGCTATGTACACGGACACACTCAGGGATTTCCATCTCCATGAATCTGTCAATGAAGATACTCATGATCTCATTCAAATCATAATAAATTTGCTGGCTCTCTTTCAGCAATGGCTGCAATGCTACACACACCACCCTGTTAAATCTCGCCGCACCTACAGTTTTAATTGACAAACATGATGATATCAAAGCAAAAAAACTAAAAATTTTAAATAACAATAAGAACACAATATATGCAAATGAATGCTGCTTGCCTGTAGGACGGCAAGCGAGAAAGCGTTCGAGGAGTTGCTGAAGGTGTTGGATTTTGATGAATATTTGAGATGTTTTCATCTCTCGAACGGGGGTAACCCGGGAAGTGGTGGTGGTGGCAGCAGCAGCAGCGGCGGCAGTGTCATTATCATCATCATCATTAAGATTCAAACTAGCACGGCTGCTTCGTCTTTGGCGACGGCCATGCATACGGAACTCAAGCCTCTCATCCAAGTAACGGGCATAAGTCCGAACAAAAGCCGAGAAGTCCCAGGCGGCGGCGGAGCGAGAGGTGTCACGGAAGTCAGACATGTTGAGCATGCGAGTGCCGCGGCGAGTGGCGAAGAAGATCTCTTGCTCATAAAGCAGGATCACCGTCGGAGAGTAGACGGTGAATGAGGATGAGGGATTTGAGGGCGACGGTCCAGCTGCGAGTCTTGCTGAGACGGCGGGAGAGGGTGGAAACGCAGGAGTGGACGTAGGCGCGGGAGTAGCAGGTGAGGCTGAGGATTTCACGGATGTGGCGTTCTTCGGCGGGGTATTCGTCGTGACGGGTGGCTTTGACGATGGCGACGTCGAGGTCGGAGATGGTGGTGCTGTTGCTGACTTTGGCGATGCTGATGCTGGTTTGGTCTTTGACGGCGCCAATGGCGCGCCGGAGAGTGCTTGGAGCCATGAATTAATGTGGTGTATTATATATGAATATTATTGATTATTCATAGCATTGAGAGAGAAAAAGAGATGATGATGATGATGATGATGATGATTGTAGTTCTCTATTTCTCTCTGATTTTCTTTGTGGTTGTGAAAATGGGGATATGAATGGATGAACAATAATAGTATGCAGAGAAGGGCGGGAAAGTAGGAGATGACTTGGTGGATACTGGGTTGACAGTTGGCAGGAGAATGAATGTTTGGGTTCATTTGGATTCTGACCTGGTCTTGCTCTGGATCAGTTTTTCTTTTTTTTGACAAATATTTGGACCTGGTTTGAGCTGGGCAGAGAGAATGGTATCTATGACTAAAGAAAAAAGATATTTTTTTTTTCTTTCTTTTTTTTTTTATATAAAGTGCTATAATTGGAAGAACAATAGGTTATAAATTTTACATAGCCTTCGAGTAAAACTCAGAAAGATGAAAAAAGGATAAAGGGTCACTGCTATAAGCTGAACATTCAAATTAAAATATAAGCTGGAACACAATGAGTAGGATCACTTGTAAGCTTTCCCTGAATCTCAGAAATTGATGCAGCGAATGATGTCTGTGTTTTGATGAATGGGTTGACTGATGATTGAGTTAAACAGGCCCTGAAAAAGAGATAACTAAGTTCAGGTATGCTCGCAGATGTTGTAAGAAACCGGAAGCCATGAGTATCCATCCATCCATCAACACTGGGAGTAAGGATGGGCTTCCTCCATCAGAGATGCAGATGCAAAACCACAAAGGTGAAAAATAGAAAGATTGGATCCTTTGAAAAGAGTCTCAGCACGGATGTTAAGTCGGAATAAATAATCCCACGATTAAGAACCAGGCAAAGCTCACACTGCTCAGTCACACAGATTTTCTCCATTATATTTATAATGTAAGTTGTCACCTGTCGGGATAACGGTTACTGCAGCTTGGATCAGAATAGAAGAAAGATTTCTTGGAATCATTTCCACCTGCACCAGACGTTGAACAAACATTTGCACCATATTCTGTTTGCCAGACCGGATCCTTTAAAAATTCGTGAAACAATGCCTCAAACTGTTGGTTGTCATCTTCCCCAAAGGCATTTATCTGAAAAAGACCAATTTCAGAAACAAATGACCACCAGAGAACCAAATGATCAAAACTGAAACAAGAATGGCAGGATGTAAGATACGACATTAGGAAAATTGCATACCTCCACATTCAGGGTGTATTGATTGTGATTAGTATTAGGGCACTGACAAGGATCGGTTATTGCTGCAGCTGGAGGGGGAGTATCATCAACTGCTAAAGCTGAAACACCATGGCCATTCGAATTTTGAAAGATGGCCAAATTCTCAAATGGATCATGTACATACAGTTCAGAAGGATCAATATCCATAAGAAATTCTTCCGTGTTGAAATATGTGCCATAGTTCGGTTCATTAGGTTCAGCCGGTGGAGGGAGATCATATAATCCATCATATATCCCTCCAAGGTGCGTGCCAGCTGCGCTGGTCTGACAATGCAAAACATGTGAACCTGGAGCCTATAGGGTTGCAATAGAAGTATCAGTTATCACTCAAATAACATAATTTCCAGTAGAGAAGGATAAAGTTGAGATTTAGCCCATACCTCGCCTAGAATATCTCCAAGATTATCGGGAGAGTATCGAAGAGCTTCTATGAGCTCAGTCCACAACTCCTCCTCACCATCAGGTAATGAAGATACCTCACCAGTTCCAATAACCGCATGTGCCTCACCAGTTCCAGAAACCGCGTGTGCATCACCAATTCCAGAATCCACGGGCACTGGAGGGCCAGGTTCCAACATTGTAGCCTGATCATCATGCGGGTCCTGAGCAGACACCATACAAGACACAGAACCACTGTAATCATTACCAGTATCATCATCTTCCCATTCCTCCTCATTAAATGGGGCACCATGATGCTCCCCATTCTTCGGGCCTCGCCCACTTTTTTGGAATAATTTGCAGAGAACAAGCTTATCCTACAATAGGAGATAGAAAGTGTTCAAACATAGTGCACAATAATCAATGATGTTGTAAGAAAGAATAATTCTATACACAATTGTATATTGAAATATTACGGGTTATTTGAACTGTTTCTTGAGTTGATTTTTCAGTATGATAATGATATATACTAACCAGGCCAGTCAATTCAATAATAAAGCTCAAGTGTTGTTTTATATATATAAAAGGGTGTTATATGAATAGTAAATCAGACAACGTTATAGGAACTTTTTATTTCAAATGTGCAAAATACATAAAACCAGCTAATTTAATGGAGGAGAAATATAAGATTTGGAAATGTACTGACTATAGTAGGTAAAGGAAAAAAATCACAACCCCACAAGCACTACGCAGATGGAGTGATGTTCCATCAACAATGGAATAGATGAAGAATATAAATCAAATAACGATGAAAGTACTTTTAATGTATAAAAATAATCCAGTAGAACCACAATCACCTGTCTATTAAAATGAGAGATTTTCAAGTGTAACCCATTACAAGGAAGAAAAATACCATATAAAGCTCAAAAGGAACATTGACCTGGACACTTGAGGACTAAAACGGTTCAGATAATAAAAAGTCATTTCTTCAGTTTCCAAAGTGACTGATTGCTAGTAAAGATACAAGCTCCTCAATAAATAAAAAGAAAAACAAATAAAAAAAGGGAACAACGTCACATTGTAGAATCTACAAGAAAATTCAGTAAAGATTGAATAATCACATTTCAGACGTTTCATAAAATCCACAAGTACATATAGCATCTAATACTCCACATTTTAACAAAGTAAAAGCATCATTTAGGTCCATCAAAAGTATCACCCCCAAATAAATAAATAGAAAAAAAATAAACAGAAGGAACAAAATCATTACCTGGAGGTTTCCAGTATCAGTCAAATCCTTGTCCTTGAGCCTATATTCATAAATAACCCAATCAGTTCTAGACCCTCCAGGTGCCTTCCCTTCATGGAAAACCAAAGTCTTTCTCATTCCAACGGTATCAGATTTATTAACTATGGCCTTATCCCTTCCTGTGGTCTTCCAATATCCCAAATCAGTAGCTCTCTTTGTCCTAGAACCTGTAGCATATTTCAGATCTCGAGGGCAAAAGAAATACCACTCAAGGTCTTTGCTTTTCAAGAAAGATTTAGCTGCACCAAGAGAAAAAGAGAGACCTAACATGAAATTTGAAGTCTTAAAAAGTAATAAGAAAAAAATATATTATTGTCACAGTAATTGTATCTTGGAAGTAACATATCACAGGCATGGAATAAAACAAGAAAAGAAATTGAGAAATCCATAAACAAATAAGGTTGTACAAAAAATTTTTACCAAATGAAATAAAAAATAAGAAACTAGTGCACCAGAGAAATTATCCAAATATGACTAATGAAACAAATGACCATAATATGAACAAAACATTCAAAAAGACAAATGATTTGCTGGTAAAAGGTTTAAATACAATGAAAAGAACTTGAGAAAAGAAAAGCACCTGGAAGATCCCAAGGGGGAAACTTATACAGATCAATCTCAGCTATGATCTTACATGGAAGTGCCTTCTGCATGATCTTCCCTTTCAAGTAGAAGCAAACCAACTCAGCATCAGTCGGGTGGAAACGGAAGCCCGGCGCAAGAGAGGTATTAGCCATCATAATAAAAGAACCTCCTCAAATATAATGCTCAAGAAAAATCAAAACGTCAATGTCACACTGATCGCAAAACAGCTAATTATATACTTGGAGTTAGATCTTATTATCCCAGAATGCTGTTGATAATAACTGGAAAACTTTTCAAGTATCTGAAGTTCAAAGATATGTCAAGTCCAATGCTGAAACAAGGTCCGAAATGACCACAGCAACCAACTGCAGTGAATGAAACAAAAGTCGGAATGGAAACACCAAGGGCAGCCCTTTCTGATGACAACAAACATTTGAAGCACAAGCAGAATCCTGCATTTTACAAATAAAACATTACACTGGTGTTCAAGTGTAATTTAGAGAAAGAAAGCTATAAGACTCAGGAAATACATCAATATGAACACAGCAACATGACAACCCACTAGATAAAATGATGGAGGATCGATTAAAAAACAGCAAACACCACAACCTGGCAATTAAAACAATCATGGGAATGACGCCTTTGAGCCAATACCACAAAGATAAATCAAGACAAACTACACATATCCACTGATTCCGACACATTATTGTGCTATTATATGATAAAACTTTAAACTATAAGATGTACCATACAGAGAAATCCAGACATAAATAGAAATCAGTAAATCTTACATTTTATACCACTATTCATGACCAACAAACCCCAAACTTTCATCATCACTCACCTAGACCAAAACAAACCACAGATTTACTTACTTGCACATATACATATACTCCTTATAATTAACAAGCCCCAACCTTTAGGGAAAGCACAACCTTTTCATACATTCACCGAAAACAGAAGTAAGGAGATAAACTAGGAAATCCACTAACCTCTATAAATGATCAAAACCAAAGTAAATAAACAAAAATAAAACCTTAAAAGCACTTTAAACATATATTATCATTACTCTTAACACTCTCCAATCCAAACAGATCCAAAAAGACACTCAAACCCCCAAATAAGAAGCTCACAACGAGAAAAGAAAATAAAGAAAACTGAGATGGCCTCAGATCAACAGCACGTCCCATGATAGTACTACCAACAAAAAGCCAAAATATATTTTTTTAAAAAAACAAAAAACAAAAAGCCAAAATATGATCCACGTTTCACAACCACGAACTCAGACACAATCTCGCTTCCAATTAACACTAAACAGAAGTCCTCAGCCAATCAACATCAATCCACAAACCAGATACCTAAATAACCCATCCAAAGCCTCAACGCGTTATCAACCAACAAGATGACCAAGCAAATCCGAGATAAAACACCAAGGAAACCCCAATCAAACCACAAATACCAACAGAATAAGCATTAAAACACGATAAACCCTAAATCCCAACAATCAAACCCTAGATCGCCGCAAGAATTCATCAAACAACACAAACAGAAGAACAAACATAAAAAAAAACAAGGATCAAAGGCGAGAAATGGCAAGGAATTGAGAGAGCTTACGCTGGTGAGGGAGCGAGGAGCTCGTGAGAAAGAGGAAAAAAAGGAGAATGGCGGCCCGGTGTCTCCAATTCGATCAAAGAGGAAGAAGGGAGTAGGGAATCGATGGTGTTTATATCGCGAGTCGAGGAGTGAAGTGGACGCGTTTCCCGCTTCCACCTCCGTTTAGCTTCACTTGCACTCCTCTTACTCTCATTGGTCCACTGATTTATTTCTATTTTTAAAATGATTTTATGCTTCTTTACATATATATATATATATATATAGGTTTAATTACTGTATAGGTCGCTCGTAATTGTGTGCCCTGATTTGCCTTTTTAGTCCTTCTGATTATTTAAAAATATAATTAAGTCTACGTATTTAGTCGAGTTGAGTCATTCTCAATCGGGTGGTATAGATGGTCGAGTGTAAATTCTGATGAGCAATTATGCACTCAAAAATATTAGCGATGAATTGTAGAGCAACTCACTCATTAAATATGAGGAACTTTAGTGTCACCAAAAAGTATTAAAGGATGTAAAAAGGCAGAGAAATACACAATTATAGGGACTTGTACGATGATTAAACCATATATATATATATATATATATATATTATATTTATATCAAGTTTTATTTATTTATTTTGATTCATTAATATGGATATAGACAATACATTATTATTTATTTGGTCAAAATATCAAAATAGTCCATCTATTTTATTTTTTCCGCCCTTTTAGTTCTTTTAATATAAAATCTGCCTTTTTGGTCCGCGTATTTTCACATTTTTGTCTTTTTGATCCATCTAATTGACGGATCTGCCCTTTTGATCCTTCCGGTTTATGAATTAGAAAGACCAAAAAGGATGAAAAATGTGTAAATACAAGGACCAAAAGGACGGATTTTACAACTAAAGGACGAAAATGTGCAAATACAAGGACCAAAAAGGCGGATTTTATATTAGAGGGACTAAAAAGGAAAAATAAAATAAAAAATTGAGGAACCATTTTGATATTTAACAAGCGACAAGTGAGTGTCAAGATTAGATTGTAAGCCCACTTTTCTAGAAGTCTAGAAATTTTTTTAACACCACTACATTTGGTGAATAATGAAAATGACCCTTATACATTACCTTTTAATTCTTATAATTTTATTAAATAAAATAAAATCATCTCAAAAATAATATATGTCTACACACACATTTAGTCAGCTTAAAAACAAAGCAAGAATAGAGAGAAAATGCTGTTGCTACAAATATTTATATATTGAAATGTGGAATAGAAAATACAAATGCAAATGCGATCAAATTTTGCTCCGTAAAAAGCTTGGACTTGATTCAAAATTTCAAGTTTTTAAATTGAGCTTGATTCTGATTTTTAAGCTCAAAATTAATTTTAAACTAAGCTCAATAAAATTTAGTTTAAAAGATTAAAATATATAAATATGTATCTTAATTTTTATGTATTTATAATATATAAAATTATATTTAAAATATTACATAAATCGTACAATTTATTTTAAAAATTCAGGCTATAAAAAATTTTAATATCACCAACACAACAATAGAAGCATTGGTAAAACATTTCTATCCCTGAATAAATATTTAAATTACACTCCGGTTTGATTTTGCAAATTAAAATCGAGCCACGCTCCACCAAACTTTCTTGAGTTTAATTTGCTTGATTTACCAAAAATCAAAGCCGAGCTCGAGCGGAGAAAAGGCCGATCAAATTAGGCTATCTACAACCCCTAAATACATGTCAGCATGATCCAAAAGTTTAAAGTTAAATTTTTTCATTATTAGAATGCTAATGCTTGAACAAACACAAATTATGTACATGAACAATATAGTAATTAGAAATTAAAGCAATTTTAGATAGTAAAAATCAAGCAGCAAAAATTAATTGTAACACACAATGCATTTGAACAACTTGAATTAGAGCTGCCAAAGGCATTGACATTGGAAACAAATGCAGAACACTTGTAACTGAGAATGGATATTCTTGTACAACAAAAAATGAACTGTCGATACTTTTACACAACAATCGTAAATTGATTTCAAGCTGCGTCCGGAACCGATGCTTGAAATGATTTTCAAACAAAACTGAAGCACACCAGAGTTAAAATAAGCAGAGAAAACGGACAACAGCACCAGCATTGCATGTATTAGAAACCAAGAATCAAGAATTGATATAGAGTCTCAAAAGGCTATGCTGCCATCAGCATGTATAAATCTCAATGATCGTGTTGTTTCTTCATCCAATCTCGAGCCACAAGCAGCATAACCTTTTCTTTGTACAGTCTCCTAAATACAGCTGCTGGCACTATATGTTTCTACGAGTCTTCTAGTATATATGCTGAACACTAATATCCACAACAGGGTATCGAGATCCAAAATACGGAAAAAGATACCAAGATCTGCAAATTCAATGTTCTAAGCTTCCAACTGAAATCACCCGAAATTTCAGTACCCAGTCATTCAGAGCTCCTGCAATGGCTATGGCACAAGATGGTCACCAGTGCACAGGAGCTTAGTTATCATGTCATTACAGCTGATTCGGTTCACAACCAAACATCAACTGAGCAGATTTCATTGGATTTGCTTGTTTCATGATCATGAAAGCAAATCAGGAGAATGGGCAAACCAAAGCATTACCAACTTATAAAATGCCATTCAGTACTCGCTGGTAATAATCATATTGTCGAGTCCGCCATGCATCTAGGCTACTACTGATCAAGGAAAGCACCAATGACACACATTGCTGTTTTATATCATGAGAAATGGCTGTAAAAACCTCCTGCTGATAAAAATAGACAGGCTAATTGAACAAAGTGAATACAAACCTCTTCAGTGAGATTTAAATGAAATCGCTTCCTCAAATTCTGGATTGTTCGAGGGCCACCTTTGAAACAAGGAAAACCAGAATCCTGCAATCACGAGTCAGGAGGGACGAAAATAAACCACGATTTCTTAACAGCTGATGGCTAATGTTTCATCTATAGTACAATTTTGCATTGATAAAAGATAACCACAATATGAATTTCTTCTTGTTAATCATCATTCACAATTGATAGTGAACCACATCACTACCACTATTTTATAGGTATTTCAAGGACCAAGGTAGAAAGTCTTTATCATTTTGCAAATAAAAAGCTTAGCACTCATACCATATCAAACTAATCTTCCTTTTATTTATACATCACTCAACAGCATCTTAAGCAATGCGTATTTACCTAAGAAAAGGCATGACAAATAACAAAAAGGGTAAAATGTGAATGCCATTAAATTTTGAAATAGATGGATTATATATAATATAATTCCTAGTCAGTTGCTACTGAGTGTTAATATATGTCCCTTAAGCTAGGAAACTGTTGTGCTCCATGTTTGGCATACTTGACTGAAACCCAATATTGTGCCCTTATTTGAGAATCAGAAATATGGGCAACCGAAGCAGCATGAAATTTAGAAAAGGGACAACTAAGCAATAGCATCATCATCATCATGAAAGTTGTTAAATCCAAGAGATAATCAATGGCAAGAGAAAACTCCACAATAAGAACAAATATTAGAAGTGAATGCTAGTAAGAAATAAGCAGATGCCACAAAAAGAAAATAATATTGTGTGACCAGTAAAAAACAAGGCAAATGTCAGCAAATTCATGGTCAAGGGTGCTTTTGACAAAAGAGGGAATTGCAACAATATAAACACCAATTATCTGGTAGGTAGATCTTATTCTCAAAATGCACAAACACAATAAAACAATCACTTCAAAAATATCAGGGGGAAAAAGTGAAACACAAGCTTAAGTTACCTGCAACATTTCAACAAGAAGAATAATGCGCTCTGCATGCTTGCGGCATGTAAGAAAACCTTGTATGCATAATACCTGCAGAGAACAGGCAAAGAACGTAGATAATTCAGACCATTGGATAGCCTATGGCACAATAACATAGGGCGATTGCATACCTTAAAATAATCGAAGAATTCACTTGGGGTTCCCTCCGCATCAGAATCCATTACCTGATTCGAATTTAAAAGACTAATGGTTTCAAGATACACTAGCTATAATCACATGACAATTGTACTCGCTATTTAACTGGAAACAAAATTGACAGAAAAGATGGTGCACACCTCAAGAAGTTCTCGGGTTAACTTAAATGGAGCACTCTCAAAATTTACACCCCCCGGAGAATTAGATAACATAAAACCAAAATCAATATGTATAATATGTCCTTCCTCATCCAGTAAGAGATTTCCATTGTGTCGATCCTTCACCTAAGAAACAAATCAATTCTCATGTATATAAATGAAAAGAACTTATCAAAAAATTTAGAATAGCAGAATTAACAACATGATTAGGATCTTCATTGGTGATTATCAGTCTGTGCAAGAAAGTCCAAAAACAACAAAGTAAAATCATAAAGCTGATGCATCAAGAACTTAGTATTAAGCATTTAAAAAAGATATATAGACCAATTAAAATATATATATATATATGAATGGTAAATAATACATTGAAGTTATGGGAAAAATATTGAATGCAAAAATGAATTAGGACAGAAGCTTATGAAGCTATTCTTGATATAGGTTATAACAAAGCTTCACTTCATGTAGGTTAACGTTGAGCACAAAAGCCCTTTCATATGTGACATGAGCATCTAAAGCATATATGCTCCATGAAAATAAATGCATCATGTGCATGTGAATTAAATAATTTAATGTTTATTTCTGGTAAAAACCTCTGACCGCTAGAAACCAACAATTTAGAAATTGTTCTCCATTTTCAATTATTTAACAAGTCTTTTGGTCATCAATAACACACTATAAAAATGACCACATATCAGAGTTTGTCTGAGGAAAACCGTGAGTCAAAAAGTCATTCTCTACTTTCAAGAAGTTGGTTGTCATTCATTTAATTCTCTGTTGTTTTTCTTTCTAAGCTTGTTTAATGTTTTGCTGAGTTAGAATGTTAAATTCTCTATGTAATTTCCTATGCACAACTTCTATATAAAGTTGTGTCTAGCTCCTTTGAAGGATGATGAAAGAATAACAAGTGCGGCAGCACTCTATCACTTAAAAAATTCAATAATTCTACTTAGATACCTCTCTTTTTTACAACAAATTTGGTATCAGAGCTATGATGATCTCCACTGCTAGAACCATGTTCAATTATTACCAAAACCAAGTCCCCATTTTTAAAGGAGAAAATTATGGAAATTAGGATGATCAGATGCATTTCTTCTTCATTGCATGAGACCTGTGGGAGATTATTGAAGAAGGATATGATAATTCTCTATCAGTAATAGATGACCCATCTTCTACAAGCAGAAATACAAAGACCTCATCTCAGGTTTTTGCTCAGGGCAAAGAAAAGATCTAGAACAACGCCCTTGCCTTGAGTTACCTCCTTAAAGGAATTAGCAAGACCATCTATCCATGCATTTTTGGCATTAATAAAGCTAAAGATACATGGGAGACTCTGAAGAAAGAATTTCAAGGATTACTGAAAATTGTAAATCAAATCAAAGCTTATGGCAATCAGATTGAAGAAAGAAGATAGTTTAGAAGATTCTCAGAAGTCTATCACCAAAATTTGATCACACAGTTACAACAATCGAAGAATCAAAAGACCTCTGAATTCTGACCATATATGACCTTTTATGGTTCCTTAGAATCACATAAGGAAAAGAATCAAGAGATTATCAGGTCAGTCTTTGGAGCAAGCTTTTCAATCAAAGGTCAATTTGGGACGGAAAAATCAAGAGAAGAAAGAAGGAAACTTCCAGCATCAAGATCAGTTTCAAAAAAGTCAAAATAACCAACCCCGAGGATGAGGAAGACACCAAGGCAAAGGCAGAAATACTCAACTTCCAAGAACTAGCAATTAGGGAAATAATTGCATCATATGCAAGAAGTCCAATCACACTTCAGCTAAATGCTATTTAAAGTGTAAAAGGTGTTGTATTCCAAATCATTCAAATCGAGGCTGCTGGCACAAGAAGAATAAAAATTCAGAAGCTAACTTCAGCAAAGCAAATGATGAAGAACAAGTGTCTTTAACTTGCCTTAATGCCGAGAGTAGAAAAGACCGGATTTGGTACCTTGACAGCGGTTGCAGCAACCATATGACAAATGCCGGCGAGTTATTTATTAAAATTGATAAAATTTCTTAAATTCTGTCATTCTTGGTGATGGAAAATCTGAAAGAGTTAAAGGAAAAAGAATAATTGCAAAAGTTCATTCATGATGTTCTTTACATCCCAACTCTTGCTCACAATCTCTTAAGTGTTGGGCAAGGAAGGATATCAGGTAGTCTTTAAAGAAAATAAGTACAAAGTTATAGACAAAAAGAACCAGCTGATGGCTAAAGTTGAGATGACTCACAACAAAGTTTTTCCATGCTCCATCAACTATGACTAGCCTTAAAGGGTTGAAATTTCAGACAAATCTCAACTATGGCATCTTAGACATGGCCATTTAAATCACAAGGGACTGCAGCTACTTAAGCTAAAAGATATAGTTCGTGGTCTTCCCCAAATAAATCAAAGAGGAGTTTGTGTAGGCTATGTCTATGGCAAGATGCACCATCTTCCTTTCCCAAGGACTTCTTGGAGAGCCCAAGCTCCCTTGGGGCTTGTTCATGCATATGTATTTGGTCCCACAAAAACTCCATCACTTGGGAATTAAAAGGTACTTCATCCTTATTGTTGATATTAGAATGGTATTGCTGTATTTTATTTAGCAAAAATCAAATGCCCTCTCAAAATTTCTAGAATTCAAAGCCCTTGTTGAAAGACAGAGGGTTGAAAATGAAGACCTTAAGAACTTATTGTGGAGGTGAATTCATCTATCAACGATTCATGAATTATTGTAAGAAAGAAGGCATTCAAAGGTAATTAACTATAAGAAGACGCCCCTCAACAAAACAAAGTTGCTGAGAGAAAGAACATAACCATTGTTGAGATGGATCAGAGTATGTTAAAAGGTAAGGAACATCCTAATTCTCTTTAGGTTGAAGCTGTACAGACTACAGTTTACATCTTAAACAAATCCAACAAAATTAGTGAAGAATAAAACTCCCTATGAAACTTTGAGTGGGAGAAAGCCAGAAGTTAGCTATTTAAAAGTGTTTGGATGTCTAGCCCACTCGCTTAACAAGGCTCCAAATAAAGATGAATCAATCAAAAGGGCGAGAAGCTTTTGTTCATTGGGTACAACAAGATATCTAAGGGCTATAGGCTGCTAAATCCTGTTAATAACAAGCTGACAATGACAAGAGATGTCATCTTTGATGAAAAAACAGCATTGCTATGGATTTCTAGCAGCCAAAATTCATCAAATACTCAAAATTTTGCTACAGCTAAAGCATCAAGATCCAAATCAATTGCTGAAACTCAGAAGTTGGAGCCACAGCTCAAAACTCAAGTTCAGGATCAGAAAGTCCAGATAATAAAAGAACTTCATCTTCTTCACCTATTCTAAGAAGATATGAAAGAGTTAGAAGACAACCAAAAAGTATGGTGATTTTAGAAGCTATTTCTCCAACGAAAATGCAGTTTTTGCTCTTTGCTCTAGTGAGTCACATACTTTTGAAGAAGCTGAAAAGGATGGAAAAATGGCAAAAGGACATGGAAGAAGAATTGAACATGATTAATAAGAACAATAGATGAAATCTTGTAAATCCCCCCAAAGGCAAAGACATTATTGGCCTTAAATGGGTTTACAAGACCAAGTATAATGAGGATGGTTCCATTCAAAAAACACAAGGCCATGTTAGTGACCAAAGGCTATTCCCAACAGCCTGGAGTAGATTTAAATGAGACTTTTGCATCCATTGCAGGAATTGAAACAATCCGACTTGTTCTTGCAGTTGTTGTCCAATTGGAGCTGAATGTGTATCAAATGGATGTCATAACAGCTTTTCTTAATGGAGAACTGAAAGAGGAAGTTTATGTGGAGCAACCACGTGGATATGAAGTCAAAGGCAAAGAAGAGAACATATACCAGCTGAACAAGGCACTGTACGGCCAAAAACAAGCTCCACGAGCCTAAAATAGTAAGATTGATTATCACTTTCAGAATTAAGGTTTTCAAAAAAGTTCTCATGAACCAACACCTTATTTTAGGAAAAATGAAGCTGATTTTATCATTATCTGCTTGTATGTTGATGATTTGATTTACTTAGGGAGCAATCATCATTTACTTGCTGATTGTAAACACCCATTGAAGAGGAACATGAAGCTAAAAAGTTTGATGAAAATTAGTACATGACTTTAGTTGGATCCCTTATTTACTTGACTCATAATAGACCAGATATCACTCAAGTTGTTAGTACGTTGTCAAGATTCATGCACAACCCAATTGTGCTTCATTATGCAATAGTAAAAGGTATTAAGATACCTAAAAGATACATTGAAACTTGGATTGAAGTATGGCAAAGTTTCCGAGTTCACTTTGACATGTTTTACCGATAGTGATTGAGCAAGATCCATTGATGATAAAAGAAACACATCAGCCTATATTTTCTGCTTTGGAAACAACACCATTTCATGGTGTTCTACAAAGCAAAACAATGTTGCTTTGTCATCTACAGTGGCTGAATATACTTCAGCAACAGAAGCTGCTAGAGAAGGAATTTGGCTAAAGAAATTGCTTAATGACTTAGGACTAAAGCATGAGGGCCCAACGACTATTTATTGTGACAATATGTCAGCAATTGCCCTTACAAAGAACCCAGTTTTTCAAGCTAGATCAAAGCATATCAAGCTGAGATATCATGTTATTCATGACATTGTGCAGGAAGAAAAGATGCAACTAGAGTTCATCAGCACCAATGAACAACCAGCAAACATGCTCAAACCTATTACTACTGAAAAGTTTTGAAGTTCAGAAACATGTTGGGACTCACTGTTTTAGTGGGGAATTTGAGAGGAAAACCGTGAGTCAAAAAGTCATTGTCTACTTCCAAGGAGTTGGTTGTCATTCATTTAATTCTCTACTATTTTTCTAGGCTTGTTTAATGTTTTGCTAAGTTCCTAGAATGTTAAATTCTCTGTAACTTCCTATATATAGTCTGTGTCTAGCACCTTTGAAGGATCATGATTGAAGGATGATGAAAGAATAGCAAGTGCAGCAGCACTCTATTGCTTAAAAAAAATCAGTAATTCTACTTTAATCTCTCTTTTTTACAAAAGTTCTGACTTCCACAAAAGCATAGAAACATTTCTTAAATAGTAAACAGACATAGGATTAAAACAAATATTTTCATGAAACCAAGCTAACTCGGCACACTTCACAGAAAACCAACAGCTTCATCTTGAACACATACATCAATTAGCTGTCAATTAAAAGAAAGACTAAGCTTACCTGTAAAAGGTAGCACAGTATGGAATATCCAGCCATGCTCTCGACAAAATTTCTCTGCAGAAAATTTGAATGTAAATAAGCAATTTGGGTATATTATTACCATATAGGATCTAACAGGAAAAGTTGTGTTTGTGCTAGGATCTTTAGTGAAGGAAGTGAACAAGTAAAATGTGAGATGAAAATATCAAAGAAGTGTGGTGTGTATTACATAGAAAAATAGATAGAAAAGGCAGTCAACTTATGAGAAGATTCTCAAATAAACATGATTTACATTGACTAACTAGCAATTGTGCTTAGAGAACATATATAACATATTTTCAAACAGTTTCCTCTGGTACACTTCTAATAAATATCAGAAATGTCGTAATTTTTCAACACCCTTAAAGATGCCAAGTTCAGGAAACTAGGAAATATCACATGTCCCACATATAAGACAGGAGGAAATTAGAAAGATACCAGTGCAGAAGTGACTAACTACAGTTAACAACATCATAACCAACAGATCAAAGAGTGTGACACAAAAATGGAGTTTGACCAATAGATGATATCCTCCTATTATTACATTTATATAAGAAGTAATTTGAATATTACAATTCTAATACAGATTAATCGAAGAAATGGCAAATTTGAAATATTAGAAATTGCGTTTATATCAGAAACAGGATCTATCAATCAAGATATATAAGGGATCTCACCTTCTCCCACCAATGCTTTCCCTGCATAATTAGGTTAAATATACAAGGAATATTTCATTTGTTTATTAATTGAATATAATAATATTCACAAAACCCCTTGCTCATATGTTTCTCCAAAAGGTGCTATTAGCCTAACATATAATGACTATTTAGCAGATCTCCTACTAACATAAGCGGGCATTAAAATCCCTGCCCTATAGTCACCTTCTCCCACCAATGCTTTCCCTGCATAATTAGGTTAAATATACAAGGAATATTTCATTTGTTTATTAATTGAATATAATAATATTCACAAAGCCCCTTGCTCATATATTTCTCCAAAAGGTGCTATTAGCCTAACATATAATGACTAGTTAGCAGATCTCCTACTAACATAAGCGGGCATTAAATCCCTGCCCTATAGTCATTCCAAAGGGTAATCCTAATATAGAGGGAAGGTAGTGTGCACATACTGAATACAAATTACTTGGTGCTAACTTTTCAAATAGTCACCTCTTCAAGATGGGAGATCAGAAATTGGCACATAAGGTAAATATCATATAGTAACCTCTAAATTGTTGCCACCATCCTCAGTGGAGATCCTGTAGCAATTCTCAATAAGCATACGTTAACTATTCAGCATATAAAATGACTCTAAAACCCAAACCATCAAGAAATAATCATTGCATATTGCTCCACATGAAACACCACAAACAAGATTCCAAACCCTACCGTTAGGACCATTGACTCAGAGTTATCCAAAAATTGGAAGAATCATATTCAATGAAGGTGCACTAGAATTGTTTTTGGCTTTGACTTTGATTGCATAAAAAAGCGCACCATATCCGTACCTCTATGTAGCTAAAACTTGAGATGATCATTGTTACTTAGAAGGAAAGAAAGTGACATAACTGAATCAACATGTCAGAATTGTTTAAATTCACACGTAGAAGAAGTACATATGGTGTCATTTACATCCACCTATCACTCATTGTCTCCACTGAATCACTTTCTTCCAGGTTAGCACCCACTAAACCAGAAGAAAGGAAAGATCCTTGCATAAGAATTGTCTAAATATAACATAAAGGATCTAAAGCAAATATAATAAGGCCATGCAGTGAACTAAGCTATTCTCTCTGTCTTTTTATTTAAATAGGCCAGTACAGAACCCATCTTTGAGGTACACAACATATATAATTCAAAAATAACACAGTTAATAAAATATGCACATAAAATGGACAATGAAGAATAACTACAAACATAATTATTTCTCAGAACCCCAAGAAAGACATAAAAACATAAGAAGCAAAATTGAAAGAAATTCTACAACCCAATGATCAAATCAAGCTAAATAACCTGTGCAAGCTTAAAATTTGGGGAGTTTTCTTCATATTTTGCAACAAAAAATTCACGCAAACTTGAGATATTAGGAAACCGACTCTTTAAAGAATGAAGAGATGCCTGTACAAAAACAAAGAACCATGGTGGTAACAACCAAAATACAGTGAGAAGGGATATAATTATAATTAAATCAGAAACAGTTGGTATAAATTACCGTGTCAGGAATTGTTTCAATAAGTGCAGTGTAAGAAGAAGTTACAAGGACTTCATAAGGACGCAACCATAGTGGCAAGCCAGCTTCTTGGTATATATCTAAACACATAAATTTGACAAGGAATTCAGTTATAAGTTAGCCAGTCCAAAGGATTCCCACACAAGAAATTAGACCTAGCTTTCATTAATTTGCTTTTCTCCCATTACATATATATATATGCATATGCACATATGCATTGATTTCAGACAAAAGCAGGATGCCTTTTGGATAATAAGCTTAAAAAAAGGAGGCACTTACCAAAGTAACAATATCCTTAAATTTAACTGATGACTTAATAGACAATAACTTATTAAAGTTCAACTGATCAAAGAATGAAAAGAAGCTCACCATAGAAATGAGCAACAAGCTGCACTGCTAAATGTTCCTGTCTACAATCATCACCGCTCTTCACAATTATCTGTAAATAAGATGTAACAAAGCTTTCTGCTTGTAACAAAGTGAATATATAAGTCTTGCTTATGAGTGCAAAGAGAAAATGATAAAGATGATGGAAAAAAAAAAGTTTAGATAGGTCTGTAGAAACCATTTTTCAATGACTTGGTCAAAACAAGGAAGTCAGGAAAACACCATGCACATTATCCGCCCCCTCAACTTAGTATATACATTCTGCATATCAGTTGCCTGAAAATACAGGCATAACATTTACAGAAATCGACTTGCATGAATACTAGGCATATGGTGAGCTTCTTCCTTTGACTTCATACAATAGCATCACACTCATATTTATCAAAAAAGTGATCAGAAGGCATCTCATAGGCAATTATGAAGCATCTAACTCCCAAGTCACAAATAAAAACGCAGAATTTACAATTCCAATACAGTAAGATCATGTCTTATTATGCTTTTGGTTTGCACAATATAAGAAAAATAAGAAGTGGATAAATCCAGGGATTGTGGTTGTTTTAGCATATCTTTAAAATCCTGAGTTATGACATCATTTTCCGCTTAAGAATTAACATTACTCATCCATCAAGAACTTCCCCATGTTGCATTTTTGCCTGGTGAATATACCAAGGCAGCTCAGACAAAAAGCACATAATGCATTAAAATCATCTCTATTAACCAGAGTCTAAAATAATGCTTACCTGAAGCACCAATTAATGCATTTGACACTTCATCATATATATAAAAGAAAACAGAGAACTAGTTCATCATTGAACAAGATAAACAGAAGAGAAATTTACTTACTGAACGCAAATCCCAACCAGGTAATTTTCCATATATAGATGACCTCCGTATCCTTTCCTTTTTAACTTCCCAAAGTTCACCAGATAATGCATCACCAGGTTTAGGAATTCCACCATCCATAAGCTAATAGAAAAGATAAAGTGACAGTTTGGAATCCAACAACAGGGGCACAAGAAAAAAAAAATTGACGCAGTTGAATTAGAAAATAAAAAGTAAATTGCACCTTAGGCTTCACATCTGATGAATCCTGACCAGCTAACTTTAAAGGAAGTCCAGGAGGTGCTTGCCCTTTCGCTGCAGCAGCCTACAGATAAACAAAATAATGTCCAACATGAAAGATTTGGACTCCGTAGGGAATACAGCATGAATATACAGCACTCACAGTCAAGCAATTCACAGTACAGATCTACCACAACAAAATTGCACAACTAAAATATGATTAAAAGAAGACCCTACATTAAATAGAAATCTAAACTACAAAAACCATTAAAAAAAAAGCCACACATAAATAACAAGTAATATGATAATCAAGATATTGGATAATCAAATAAAAAAAAAGAAGCAAAAGACTTAAAATAAATAGAAAATTAGAAATGATAAAATGTTCTTCTCACTAATATCCATTATCAGGTGATTTTAAAAAGGTCAACTAAATCAGAAAGTATTTCACAAATGCATTCAAACCTGCTGCATGGTAAAAGTAAACAAAATTTGGAGCAGCATGGCAGATTTGTACCACACAACAAAGATGAACATAGAAGTGTCATGATTTTATACAGTTACAAAAAGCATGAATGAAATGCATCAAGATGATTATAGGAATTTATTGTTGTCTTTAGGCTAACTAATCAATAGCAAGAAGTGATAAATGCTGAAGTTGAGTTTTGCATGATACCAGGGATCTAAAATTCACAAACTAATGTCAAACATAATATCTAGGATTTGCTTCAACCTCCATATATACATATATATTCAGGCAACCCACATTCGGAAGAAGACAAACAAAGCTAGATATAGCAAAACATTCAATATAGACCTTTCAAAAAACTTAGATGAGTTAAATAATGGTTTTAGAACAAAAATAACTAATTGAAAACTTGGGTGGGTATGTTAAGCAAGCTATTGAAATAATTTACAGTTTAAACTGCACAACCACCCTTTTTACTTACAGGCCCACCTTTACTTCCTCCATTGCAATTGTGCTTGGAACTCGGCGATGATCCTTCCGGCGAGGTGGCTCTTGTTCATCTACATCTTCCATGTTGACCCCAGGAACAGCTGACAAACTGACATGAACCCATTCTGGATCATGATCAGCATTTGACATCAATGAATTCACACCATTTACATTTGGGTTCCCTTTCCAGCCTTTTGGGCGGTCAACTGACTTTTTCTCAATAGAGAAATTAACATGAACAAATTTCACTTTGGCCTCCCATAATTGAGCCATCGCTCGATCAATAGCCTCTGAAGTGGAACGCAGCATCCTACTTGTAGTATCCTGATACATATCTTGCTGGATCCAGAGAGGATATGCCCAAGGAGGTGGCTTTGGCAACTGTGCATCTCCATTTGCTAAAGGAATCCCTGCTCTTGAGAGTTTCTGACCATCTGTTGGCTCTTTTGTAGAACTGGAAAAAGAATAGTTAGATATTTTAAATACTAATGGTCATTTTGTTAAGGCTGCACGGCATGAATTATTGATATTGGTCATCTAGGTGTCAAATCAAAGTTTGGGAAACAGTGAAATAAAGAAACAAATAATTTTCTCCTAGAGAGCATGTTAGTTTGACAATCTTAATGCACCAAAAATCCATGCAATCATTCTAATAACACCATTAAGGAGAGGACAAAGAACAGTCAACATATATAGGCCTGGCAAAAAGAACCATGTACCTGGGGGCTTCACCTTTCAAAACTTCAACACATATCAAGTAAGGAGCTTTCTCCCTAGAATTCAAAAGAACAGCTTCATCTTCTGGTATATGAACCACACGATACATCCCCTTTCCCATAGGAAAGCAAACAACTACATCAACAAATAACAAAACAATGTTAATAGGAATGCGTATTGAAATTTGATGTTGTAGAAACAGATACAACCATTGATGATGAAATCATAAATCTTCAAATAAAATATTTGTTAGTATAATATAATACATCTATATTCTTAATCTGAATGTGAAGGAAGAGAAAATATTTTGAATCGAAATGGAGTAGCAATAAAAATAAAACATTAGCATATATACGCTCATAGCTACATTCACATGTATTACTCTTATATAGATAATTTCTTTTATTATCCCATCAAAAAGAACATAAACTGATTGTCTGATATCCTTCCCAAAAAGCCATCAAAGCCAAGTTGGCTGCAAGCTAAATTGAAGGGAACTAAAATATCTTGTTCTAGAAAAACCAATTCAAGGGACTTGGCCCTATATATAAATACACCCAAATAATTAATCTGCAGCCTTCCTTTGACAATGTCACAGATAAACCATGACTATGAAAGCTAAACTGTAAAACCTGCTGATCTCACATAAGCACTGAGAAGCTGCTAAGTGAACCATAAATGCTTACAATATTACTAATGGGCAGGTATGTCCAGTTCTATGAAATCATTGAGAGTTCTATGAAATCATTGAGATACATTCGGAAACCAACATATACCATTGTAGAGAAGATGAAGTTCACAAAATTAAATAAACTGAAAGCATCATGTTTGGAATTTATTATTAACTCTACCACTCAAAAGGAGATAGCAATTACCTCCGTTATTTTGAGCATCTGCAAGATGAGAGTTCATCTCCACAAGGGACTGGCACAAGAAGAATCAATGTTGGAAAAGTACAAGTGAAGTATAAAGCAAAATGCCAAATTAACATACAGTAGCTGCGAAGTGAAAGGCCAATACCTCTCGAAGAGCACTTTTCCGATCTTCAATGGGAAAAATATCAACCAAGCCATATGAGGTATCGCATAATGTTTGGACAAACTCCAGTGAAGCATGATAAGTTCCTTTGCGAATTTGTGCAATTATATTAGTAGGCAAGGGTGGTTTTGCATGTGATTTTTCATTCCGTTCTCTTGGCGAACCAGGACGCTTCTGCTATGCACAAGATATCGATGAGCAAAAGAGCACATAGATTGCAAAATTCTGATAAAACATCAGAAAAACTATTTACTTGTGATATACATGTTCATATGAAGCTTGCCAAAGCAAAATATCAAGGAAATATAATGCATTGGCAAAGTTAACAAGGATATGCCACAAAGCTAGAATATTGCTGTCTATTTGGGACTAGACCAGATGTCACTAAAAAACATAATAGAAACATTGTATCAAGCTTTATGCGGATTACGCATTTACTCTGATGCTTCTTAAAAAAAATTAGATCTCACTAAAAACAACTAACTGAAAGAACCTAACAAAACCGTCTCAACATATCCATCTGCTGTTAGATGTGCTTAATGAAATAGTTGCATAAAGTCGAAAAACATAATGCAAACAAAGTTTACACAATACCTCTTTATGTTTCTTCAGTCCAAACAATTCAGAATCTTCTATAGACTGGTCACGATCACGAAACAGCCTACGAAAGAAGTTCTCTGTACCTGGACTGCTTTCAATTGTGCCACTGTTAATGCCATTTTCATTTATAACCACTGTCTTTGCTTCCTCAGGATGTACTCTGAACAACCTGCGGAATGATAAAATTTCAGAAGTCTCCTCCTCTTCCAAGCTTTCATTGCACCTACTGCTCTCCTCATTCTTATCACGCCCATCCCTTTTCTCATCATGTTTTTCCTTAAAAATCCTCCTGAAAAAGCCATCCTTCTCAGCTTCATCAATGCTCCCATTGCGCTTATCATCCTCCTCAATTCTATCATGAACACCATCTTTCCTCTCATCATTCTTGTCCTTGAACATCCGGCGAAAGAAGCCTTCCTTCTCACTTTCTTCAACACTCCCACCACACTTATCATCCTCCTCATTCATGCTATGTCCGCTAGCTCTCCTGTCCTCATTCTTGTCCTTGAAAATCCTGCGGAAAAACCCATCCTTCTCATCATCCTCATGACCCCCACGACCCCTCTCCACTTCGTCTTCCTTCTTCTCCTCATTCTTATCCTTAAACAACCTCTTAAAAAAGCCTTCCTTCTCCTCATCCACTACACTCCCGTTGCATTTCTCCTCCTGAATCTCATTCTTATCCTTAAAGATCCTCTTTAAAAACCCTTCCTTCTCATGAATCTCATCATCCTCACCACCCAACTTCTCCTCTTTATCCCTGAACAACCTCTTAAAAAACCCGTCTGAGCTCGAACCCGCAAGTTCCTCCTCTTCGTCCTTGCTATCTTTTAGAAATTTCCTAAAAAACCCATCTTTATCTCCCTCCTCCCCTTCTTTCTCCTTACTCAAAAGCCTCCTAAAGAACCCATCCTTATCCCCATCTTCATCCTCCCTGTCCTTGCTATCCCTCAAAAACCTCTTAAAAAACCCTTCCTTATCTCCATCATCCTCCTCCTTCTCCTTGCTGTCCCTCAAAAACCGCTTAAAAAACCCATCTTTATCACTCTCCTCCTCCTCCTTCTCCTTCTCCATGGACTTTCTAAAAAGCAAGGTATCCCGAAGCTTCGGCCCGGGGACAAGCTTCTTCAAGATCTTGCTATTCTCATCAGAAGGCGATCCTTCAGGGGACGACGTAAGCGATAACAACCTCTGCTTCGACGACAGGAGGCGATTGAGAACAGGGTTTTTCGGAGTTGGGCTCTCATTCGCCGCAGGACGAATGAGGGGCGGCCACTCGCCCATCAAAGTGGCTGCGATCTGGCACTTCTCTTGAATTCTCGATATGCCCTCGGAATCATCAGAGTCCTCGAGCTCGGCCATGAGAAACCAGTGAACTTTCAAAGCGATGCGCAGCGATTTAGCGCATGTATCTATTACAAATTTGTCCAGAGAGGGGCTGGGGAGATGAACAAGCATGTACGAGATCTGAAAAAGATAAGCCTCGATGCCTGTTAGTGGCAAGGCATACATCCGATTGCATAGATAGTCACGAACACCAGGATGCGGATGCTTGTAGAGATAGCTCACGGCGATCCACTCACAGAAGAAAGCCGAATCAAAGAACCGCACCAGCCACCCATTCTCACCGGCAGCGGAACTCAGCGTTCCCCCCGGCCTCGCCGCGATCTCCCGTGGCTGCCTGTCAGAGCCCCAAGCGCGACCCAGCCCAAGCAGCCGCGCCATGCCCACTGCCAAGATCAATCAGACCTTCAGCACCATCCGATTTCTAAGGCTTCTTCGTGTTTGCGCCGATTCCAATTAGGGTTTGAATTTTGGGGTTTCTTGCTCTTATTTCGTCGGCTTCACAGCATCGGCCTCGTCGGGGAGCGATGATGAAGAAGAAGAGGAAGAGGGCATTCATTATTCGATATATATTTAATATTTCTAAATAATAATTAATATTCAAATTTATTTTATAATAATATATTAATTAATATATTAATCTATTAATATAAGCTTATGTTCAAAAATAATAAAAAAAAATTTTAAAAAAAAAAAGGAACGTAGGAGAGGGTGGTGCTATCGTGCGCGGATTGCGGATTTATCGGTAAAGTTTGATCTGACCCGTTGGATTTGAAATCAACGGTTGGGAGTGAAGGATGCTGTCACTCGCGTGCTAAGAACGTGAGCGGACGAGGAGTAACGTGCGCGGAGGCATGTGATTGGTGACCCCCGTGCCGACCGTTGCGTTATCGGATCCTCAAAGATCCGCAATTTTTTGAATCCGATAAAGGATCCGATGTAGCATTTAATTAGATAATATATTCTGATTTGAAGATTTGATTATTCTATATGTTTTTATAATTATGTATTGCTTCAGTGAAAATTAATACCAAATTTTTTTTTGTATTTTTTTATCGATTTTGCATAAAAATTAACGTGTAATAATATTATGTGGGTAGGATTCGCAAACCCGTTTTCGAATCCAAACCACTCGATTACGGGTCGGATTCGGATCCTCGAGGCATCCGCAACCCGTATGCAATAACGTGAAAGACGTCACGTGGAAAGCACGTGATTAAAACGCCTTAACGACCGCGCGTGCACAGATTAACGCACGTGCTCACCAATGAAATCACGCCACGTGTCCATTGTATGGTTAACAGTTAAAGAGTCCATATCATTGGAGAATGTCCTAATGTACCACTACAACAATTATTTATTTATTTACTTATTTTTTATTAAATAAATAATTTAGCATATATAAACACCATTATATTGGAGTTTTATTTATTATTTTTTTTTTTTTTGAAAAAATGTGATTTATTGGAGACCATGGGGACAAAAAGAAGTAGGGTATGATATCTATCTTTGGGTTGGAATTTGAAAGGTGAAACAAAAGAATGTGATTGTGTTTCTCTTTATTTTAATTTAGTTGGTATTAGTTATTGATTTCTTTTCTTGCCCACACCTACCTAACCAAATCACAATTGTACATTCTTAAATTCTATTTTCAAATTTTTTAAAAAAAAATTTAGACAAATCAATTAATATTATTTATAATTTTGATATAACAAAATTGTACGTTTCAATATTTTATTTTATTTTTTTTGCATTTCAATTTTGATGCAAAAAAAAAATTGTGATGAAGAAAATCAATATTAGGTCTTCTGTTAAATTTTCTAAGAGGGCCTTCATTTTAATCTGAAGTTAAAGTGAAAAATATATGAGAGTGATATTTTTTTAAGAAATCAAAAATAATATCATTAGTTGTAATAGTCATCATACGAAAAATTGTAAGTGAGTTGAAGTGCTCATGTGAGAAATGATAAAGTGAATGTGTTTCTTTAAAGAAAATGCTAAACAAGTAAAGTATCACTCTCCCGCTCTCTCTACTTCAAAACAAATGAACATTTAATGTGAAAAAAAATTAGTCGTTTTTAGTGATTTCTCTATCACTATAGAATAGAGAGAAGTCACCTTGATCACGGTCGAGTTGAATCGGGTTTAATTAGGTCTTGAATATAATATATATTTTTATAATTTTAATTATGAATAAATATATAAGATGTATTATAAATTATTAAAAATTTTGAAAAATAATAAAACAAAATTTCAAAAAACAAATAGTCTTCCATATAATTTATAAAATATCAATTTAATATTTTAAATAAAATATAAAAAATATGCCATAATAATCTAATATTATTTAAAATACAAATTCAATCAAAACACAACATTAGAAAAAAATAAATAAATCAATCCATAAAATAAATAAATTTTATACATAACCTTTAGTTGACCCGATTCAACTTGATCGAGTCAACCGACTCAACTGGGTACTCAATCCACAATGACATGGCTAGGTCCTGTCAAATTGGATTTTAAAACATTGGTAATTTCTCACCACTCTAAAAGGGAAATGAACACTAATGAAACAATTTTTTTAAAAAAATATATTATTATTATTTATAACGGAATATATTAATGTATAATATGAACCATCAAGAAAATATTTGTAGGATTAGCAAAACATGCAGCAATATTTTAAGTAGTATTATAAATATGTTTATGAACTAATGTAATGGAACATCCCTCTCATTTATTGAAATAAAAGCATCATTGTGCATCATTAGATTGCATGGTGCTTTCACTCTTTCATCTTCATTTCTCTTTCTAATCTTTGAAAAATCATTATCAGATGATTAAACTGTCCATTGAGTGATTAATGAGTTTCAACGAAGAGATCATTAGTCTTTTCAATTGAAATAGATGGATATATATCTAGTTTTAACGAAGAAATTAAAATTTTAAATAATTTATAATGACATATTACATATATATACATATAATATAATGTATTTTAAAAATCATTTGTATATATTATATTGCAAGTTGATCAAAGCATAAAAATTTGTTCAAAAAGATGACAAATAAAATAAAAATAATTAAAAAATACTTCTAAAAGGTGAAAGTGGCAACGAGAGGGACATTGTTCCCTAAATATAGTTGAGCAATGCATGAATTTTATGGGCTCATTTGATACGTAAAATTTTGAGGTACAGCACATGACAAGTTTATTTGTTTCTTGTTTGATTTATAAATTATTTGAGAGTACAGCACAAGAGGTTGTTATAGTACATGACAAGTGAATAAAATTTTTGTACCATCAAAACCTCGGTACAAAAAATTTCTATCATGGTATAACATAACCAAAAAGACTAAATTACCCTCAATAAAAAAATAAAAATCACAATCATGACAAAACCATATCCGATGACACTACCTTGCACCCCCTTCGCTTCCTCCGCCGATCCACGCCCTTCTCCATTTATACGATCCTCTTCTCTCTCCCCAGCTTCTCCTTTTCTCCCCCTTTTTATTTTCTTGCCCTCTCGTCTCTCAAAAATTTTAGGGTTTCTAAGGCATTTTTATCAAATAGAGATTTGATTCGTAACATCTATATATTTTCAAATAAATAAAAGTGATCTAGATATTGAAAATTTAAACCATATAAAAAATATACATAAATCTCTTTTATTTTTTTATCCAAAAATTTAAAATTAAAATTTTGTTAAAAATAAATATAAATCCTTTTATATCTTTACCCATGAATTATGGGATAAGATTTTCTTAAAAATATCAAATATATTAGTGAACTTATAAGAAAATATATTATATAAAAAAAATTGTGTTTATTTTTGTTAAGCAATTATTTTTCATTTATTTTGAAAATACACAAATATAAATATGATTTAATAAATTTATTAATTATAAAAAATTTAATCATGTTAATATTGATAATGAAAGAAATTTCAAAATTTATTTTCTTGTGAAATTTTTTATTACATAAAAAATATCTAGGATAGTAGAAAGGGTATCATAGGAATTCATAATATTTTGTCCAATACTTAGTTCAAATTAAATGGGAATAGCACAAAAAATTTTGTGCGGTCAATAGAATATCAAACATGGTATAGAATAAGTAGTTGTGTTGTACAACTCCTTGTACTTTACTTACTCTACTGTTTTTAATTGTGCATCAAACGGACCCTATATATAATCATATGGATATATATATATATATATGGAAAATTTAAAATAAATAAAATTATTAAATATTCACTATATATTTTCTTTATGATAATGTAGTCTCTTATCTTTTTATTAAGTTATTAATCCTTAGTTTTTGAAATTTTACTAAAAGCATCCTTGGCACAAACAGTGAAGGGCTGCAACTGGACTCTTTTATGGGTAAGGTAAGAATAATTTTGTAATTTTACTTTAATTTGAAGGATTTTTTGTTGGAGAATTGAAAGTGTTGAAAGGATCTAAAATAATTTTCCTGATATAAATATGCCTTTAGAAAAATCTAAAATTACAATTATATTTTTCATAAAAACAAATTACATGTAAACCGTGCATTCTCAATTTTTTTAGGGACATGCAAATTCCCTAATATACTGTATTTTTTAAGGGATTTTCTTTTTCTCTTTCATCTTAATCATTTTGGTATTTAAAATTTTTTATTGAATTACCTTCTAATGTCTCCTCTTCAATGTTATCATCCTCAAGAGTGTTATTTACTTACATATTAATATAAGACAAATTCTTTTGGTATGAAGATATTGACCGGACTGTGAAAGATATATGTTATAGGATACTTATTGCTTAGGTTCAAATTAATTACACAAATCTCCTATATAAATAATTCAGTACCAATAGATCAAAAGATCGTTCAATATATATACATATAGTTAATAACTAATTATCAAGCATTGGCAGTTGAATTCAGTAAGAATGCTTGAGACTTCCTCTCAAAGTAGAAACCATTCGTCTTCGATGCGTCGGCAGAGAAGATCATAACACCATTTACGTCGAAACCATTGTCTTCAATCAGCTTCAATGCAACAAAGAATGCATCTCCTTGAATTCCTCTTCCCTTAACTTCATAACTTGGCAGTAATTTTGTTGCATTAAACTGCACTGCTCTCAATTTGAATACATCTAAATATCCTGCTGGTGTTTTCACCTTATCAGTGTAAAACTGATGGTTCACATAGTCTATCACTTCACGATAACTCTCAAATAGCTTTATATAGTGATTTGCCTGAATTTCAAACCAATTAGTGTTATATTGTATCTAATCTTAGTAACAATGCTTCCAAATCAATCATGTACTCATTGTTTGTTTGTTTGTTTGTTTATTTTTATATACATTAATTAGTGCCAAGACTTCAATTTATGTGACCCTATAAATTCTTGTATGTACCATGATATATTATTTTATGTTTTATACTAACAATGAAAAGATCACTACAAACTTTAACAAATTAATCATGCATGCATGTTAAATAAACTAAAAAAATTTTGTAAGAATGCATGCTTTAAAGAGAAAATTTTACTGTAAGATAGTAAGGAGCAATGGAAGCCACAGTGATGACATTGTTGTTCTTGAGCTTAGTGATGAGCTCTCCAATGCAGAAGGAGAAGGTGGTCTCATTCTTGGGGAAATTCTCATAATCGATATCGATACCGTCGAGCTTATACTCGTCGATAATCATGCTCAAAGAGTTATAAGCATTGGTTATCCATTCTTGAGGATTCTCAGGGTTGTACCATTGCAACACTTTGTTTCCAAGACTCCATCCTGAAAGACTTGCAAGGACCTTAACATTAGGGTTACTTGCCTTTATCTCCTGCACTGCATTAGGGTTTAGGCTTGCCTCCCAATAAGGAGAGAAGACACCATTCATGGGCTTGCCAGAAGGGTTGGAATCAATGGCGAAGCCGAGAATGAAGTTGAAGTCGATCTCTGGATCGATAGGGACATCGGAGAAGCTCACCGGAACTCCGGAGGCTCCTATGTACTCCATCATCACCTTCCCATCTGCAACATGTTAGTACTAATCTTATAAATACGTGAATGCATGCATGCATGCATGCATGATAATTTATTGAATGAGTTTTGAAGGATGGTTTGATAATTTACTGCATGATGAACTGAAGAAAAGAGTGCTGAAAACAGAGATGGAAACAAGAAATGGTAGCTTGGTGATCATCATGGTATGAATTAATTATATTAAAGGAATGGTCAGATGAGTTTTAAATGAACATTGTGAATATTGCCGGCCAGAAATGGTCAGGATTTGGGAATAATATTCAATGGTTTTTAGGAGGAAACAATGCATTCCATGGTTTATTTTTGACTTTATTTGTCTGTTGGACATTCTAACTATTTTAGGACATTTATTCTTGTTTTTAATCATATTTAGACGGCAACAATTGACTTTTTTTAAAAAAATATTGAGAATTTATTTTACCATTGAACAGAAGGCAAGAACTTAGACTCAATAAAAGGCATATCCTAGTGACGTTTGAGTTGAGGTTTTTGTATGGAAAACATATTGTTAAGCTCAACTAATGAATTAATTCAACATAAGTCTAAAATGACACTTCAAACATCATGAACTCAATGATGCTTTTTCCAACCTCTGTTTCTAACATCCAAAAACTATGAGACATAAATTGACCCGTTCTTCCTGATGTTAGGTCATAGGATCATTATTTACACATACATATGTCTGCGTGTCCTAAGTTCAGACAAACCCAACAGGTGACAAAATTTAAACCAATAATTAAAGAATAAAAAATAAATAAATGTAAAAGCAGTTTGTTGGGTTAGTTGAATGTTCAACAAACCATAACAAAGGCCTGCTTGGATGCTTTTGCCTTCATATATATATATATATATATATATATGACAATAACTAATAAAAAAATTGCAGTAAAATGCAGAGTAAACAAAAATGCTCAAGAGCACCCTCGGAAATTTGACCCTTGTGGATGGGGCTAAAAAACCACATGAAGAAATCTTTGATAAAACTCTCAGTACCTCAACCCTAAAAACCAATAAGTTAAAAAAAAAATAGCACAGATAAAAGAATTCATCAATATTCCAATAGTTAAATTACAAAATTAGGGCATAAAAATAAACTGGAACGAAATCAATTCATTTGGAAAACATGAGTGCATTTCCACATCATTTCCATATTCTGAGCAGACTTGGTTGATTCTATCCACACACAAACCATCTAAAGATTTCATCAAAAATCCAGGAGCTAATTCACAAGATTAGGGCACAATAGTTATATACTGAATCAATTTCCTTGAAAAGTAAGTTTTCATCTCTGCATCATTTAATCATCTTAAATCTCAGCCTGATTCCATCTATCACACAAACCATGCAAGAGAGTACATAATAATTCCAGGAGCTAAATCACAACATTAGGGCACAAACCATGCATCTCTCAATCTCCTGTTTTATGCATCAATTCCCTGTGTTTTCGACAGTAGTGAAAAGAATAAGAATCAGAAGCTTGTTCTTTAAATGTCGAAGAATCAAAAAAGGTTTTTTGTCATGACATCGGTAATGCACTCATACTATTTCAAAACAATAAGATACATATCTTTTGAGGCAAGTAAACTTTTGGACACAATCACATTACTGTAAAGAAGTGTTACTTGAATACATCATATCAAAATCACAAGCATATGCTTAAATAACAAAGAGAAATATAATTTAGTTCTAGTAATGGAAAAAATGCAGAAAATAGTGAACTTTGTGATGATCGATACCAATACATTGGAATGTATGACAATATGCAAGGGCTCTCTTCTTGATTATTAATGATCATCAAGGCTTGTTGTTTTCAGTTCCTTCTGATGCACCTAAGCCAGGAAACACCAAAATGGCATTAGCTGCAATCGATTAATGGATAGGGTCACAGACACCATTCAGTTATGCATGCGAGACGAGACTCTTTCTAATCAAATTTAAAATGAGGGTTATCAAAGACAATAATAAATAACGACCGAAAATAGGTATGAATACCTTTCACAGAAGGCTCATCCTGAGGTTTCATGGCAGGAAAGAGCAAAACTTCCTGCATTTACCAAATCAGTGCAAAAGTGATCAGGTTCCTTAATTTATCAGGATGCATATTACAAACATATATATTTGTCACAGAAATGCAGAAAGTAGGAAGACCAACCTTAATATTTTGTGAATCTGTTAACAACATTGTTAAGCGATCGACACCCAGACCCCAACCACCTGTTGGAGGCAAGCCATACTCTAGAGCAGTGCAAAATGTTTCATCCAAGGCCATCGCCTCATCGTCTCCTGATTGCCGATCCTGAAATCAAATTTGCCAAATAATAATCAACTTTAAAAAAAAAAACCCTTCCCATCTGTGGCAAATAGGTGATGTGGCCTGTCAAGAGTAGATTGTAAGGTTTTAAGTAAAGAAGAATAATATAATATGATCTTAGTTTGAAGCCTATTGCTACCTTTAGTTGCTCAGCAAAACGCTCCCGCTGTACAACAGGATCATTCAATTCCGTGTATGCATTGCATAACTGAATGAAACATCTCAACAAATGTTAGGCACAAGTCAGGATTTAGAAGGGGTGTCTTTGACGCCAGCCATAGTTCATACCTCGTGTTTGTTGATGAACAATTCAAAGCGCTCTGTTAAGCTTGGCTTAGATCTATGCCACTTTGCTAATGGGCTCATTATCTCAGGATGATTTATAATGAAACTGGGGTTTACACAAGTCTCTTCCAGGAAATGCCCAACAAGCTGTGGCCCAAAAATAAAAATCAAGAATCAATCCAGGTTGTAAAAGCAAGATATTTTACATTCAAAACAAGTTCACAAGCATCAATTAGTTTTTTTTTTTTCTTTTAAAAAGAGCCAAGTAAATATGAAGAGTGATTTATCACCCAATGCTTAAAGAAACTGAAAATAAGTCACTGCAAAAACTACCTGCACTCATGCAATACAGTACATGGACAATGGAGAAAAATCATCATCCCAATGCGACAATGGACAATATATTTTGAAACAGCAAAAGTTAAATTATAGCAACACTATGAAAGGTATATATACTAGTGTTCATACTGCTTTTTGTTTCAAGAATATTAAACACAGGATATCCTTATCTTCATGAAATAAGCTTAAATGCGACGGGTAGAAATGGCAATATAGTTGTCATACACATTGATGATACAACCTACAATCCAGTTGATAAACTTTGAAATGATTTATATAAAGCCCAATTCTTTTTAAATATGAATAGATAGAATTTTGGTATGAAACATTTATGAGTGATTTAAGGAATATCATATCAGGTAAAGCTAATGCATTATCTTCCAGATTAACTATAGTCGAGGACCCTGATTATGGGGCACAAGCTCTATCAGTGTCCATGCTGGACTCACATTCCGGCTTCGTGGGAGAATGCGTGTTATTAAACAGCATCAGCCGCTAACTTACACATTTTTCTCTCAAAAGCATTCCCTTTTGAAATCAGAGATAACAGAATCACAATACTTACCTTATCCAACAACCTTGCGGTTGTTTGCGGTGGTGGGCATTTAACATCAAACTTAGTACAAGCATCCACCAAATATTTGTTTGCCTCCTCACTGGAAAGGTCTTTGGGTATGCTGAGATTAGCCATCTTTTCCAACTCTTCAATCATGTCTATCCTCCTAATAAAAAATATTGAATGCTTTGCTCAATTTACCTTCCAGGAAAAATTAATATTATATGGCCAAACTTAATATTAAAAATACCGGAAGGGAGGAGTAAAATCAATCTCTATTGGTTCGTTCTCAAGTCCATCAGCATGATATGTTATTTTGTAACCACCAGTTAGCTCCTTCACCATTCCTGTTTAAGTTTTCAACATCATGAAATCACAAGCAAAGGATGAAAATATAATTTCAAATGCCTACCAGTTTCAACCTTTCAACACTAGTCAATAGGCTATGAACACAAAAACTATCTACCAACAGAACCCCACTAAGCCATCAAATATACTACACACTTACCTGATAACATCTCTTCAGTAAGTTGCATCAAGTCATTGTAATCAGCATACGCCATATAAAAACTCGCATGTAGTGAATTCAGGATTGTGAGTTAGATCAATCCCTTCATTCCTAAATTGCTTTCCAATCTCATATACACGGTCCAAGCCACCCACAACCAATTGCTTGAGATATAGCTCAGGGGCTATGCGCATGAACAACTTCATGTTCAAATCATTGTGGTGGGTGACAAAGGGTTTAGCAGCTGCCCCACCAGGAATCATATTCATCATAGGTGTTTCTACCTGATGATCAACAGAAGAAGTTGTAGCTAAAAAAAGAAAATAATAAACTTTCGACGACACCAAATCAATTGAAAAAAAAAAAAGAGCAAGAGTCAAACCTCTAAGAAATTAAGACCATCAAGAAATCTCCGGATGTAAGATATAACCTTAGAGCGGGTTTGGAAAATTCCCCTAACCTCATTATTCAGCATCAAGTCCAGGTACCGTTGACGATACCTAGTTTCCTGCCATCATGCGAAATGAATGTTTTCCAAATATAAATTAGCAAACTCATATACTTATCTATGAATGTAGTTCAGTGAGAAGGAAAAAATGAGGCTTAATTGCGACAGATACCTGATCTTTCAGAACATATGTCTCAGGATTTCTTGTCATTCCAGGAGCCCACTGAGTAACTGGTGCCTTCCCTTCATTTTGCTGGAAACAGGTTCACTAAATTAGAAATGCAATACAACTATCCTTACATCAACTTTCAAATAAAGGTTAAGAAATTCAAAGACGTTAAAATAATAGTACTTTCTATATACATACATTAGCTACTCGAGGGGCCGCTTTTTGCCTAGGCATCATGTGAAGACATGAAGACAGGACAACCATCTTCTTTGGGAAAATACTTAACTCTCCTTTCTTACTCTTTCCTGCCATAAGAGAGTTATCATCATCCCACATGCCAAATGAACCATTAACACAGGGAGCATTAAAAGGATATCTTAAGCATAAAGACCGGCAAATAGCAATACATCATTTATCAGGCCTGGAAGTCTACAAGGCTATGTTTGGTTGTGGGGTTACCCACAAGCTCCAACCGAATAATCCAAGGTTACCACACCATCTTTTACAAAATTTAATTATTTACATAAACATCTATAATAATTAGTTTTCAAAATATTAACATTAATAAACAACCATCATTATTTAGAAAACTATTTTTTAAAAATATAAAATATTTATCTAAACTAATATAATTAAGTAAAAGTTTGGTCAATTCCATACAAAAGTTCTCCCTTCAAAATAATTCCGAACTTTCAAATCTTATCCCCACTATACTAATTCCCAACAAAAAAAAAAACTAATGTTTTTCAATATCTAGAGCAAGTTTCAATAGAAAAGAAAGTTCACTCAGTAAATTGCTTAGCAAGGTCATTTTTCATTTTGAATAGCATTTATCATTCAAATCAACACTTTCGTTAAAAATTCTTTATTAATTACAAGTCAGCAGTAATCTAACAAGAATTATAATAGCCCAAGAAAAATAGAATAGTCATACAACAGCAAGAACTAATGTGGAAGGTAACTAACCTGGATGCCCACAAATACCAACAATGTCACCACGTTTCACACCAGAGTGAAATCTAGAAAATTCAACTTCATCCAGCTCTGAGTTCCTGCTTATCAGAAGTAAATTATCATCAATTTTTATAAACAAAATGAAAAATTGACTTGTGTTCCAACCATTTTTAACAAGAACACATTTCAGTGACTTCACAGATGTTTAGTTCACAAGGACCACTTCACAGTCATATTCATATTTCATGGACTTCACAAACCACATTATGTTAAAAAAACACCTAAACTTGAGAGAACTTTTCATTAATCAAGATTTATCTGAGTCCCAAAACTATATACCAGGTAAAGAAAAGAAAGTTCTACTCTGTGATACCTGGCATCGGCCATAACTTGAACTTTAAGGCCACCCCCATGTAAATCATAAAAATAAAGCTTCGATGAGGAACTTCGTATGGTCATAATCCTACCTATACAATGCAAATAATGATGGTTAAGAGTTGTGAAATAACCAATGCACACAAGAAGGAAAAAGCAGAAAAGGGAATAACAGATATCAGCACATTCAAACAAAGAACCAGAAGATAGTTACCGGAGATACTGACTTCTACATCCTCTAGATGTGCTCCGTCACTAAGGCTTCCATACTTATCAATATATTCTGCTATTGAAATGGAAACATGGAATTTATGTGGATATGGATTTAATCCAGCTGCCTTCAGTGATGAAAGGGTCTTCAGCCTGTTCTCATAGTATTGCTGTAGTAGCAGGAAAAATAATAACAAAATTTCAATATTGAAAAATTTTTTTATAAAAACAAAGGAACTAATGTAGGAGCTTCTAAAGCCTGTCTAGATACAAATAAAATAAAGCAACACAGACTGTTGGATCCATGTCCTCGTCATCAGCAGCAGATGCTTTCTGGGTCTTCACAGGTCCTGCAGCTTGGACCTGAAATGAGAATTAGATTACCAAATTAGGTGTGTTTCACACACAACAGAGTGACCACATGACAGATAAAAAAAAAAAAACCATAAAAGCAGCAAATAAAGCAAAGATAAATCAGACAAGCTCAAGAAAGAGCCACTATATGTCAAGATAAAGAAAATCAAATGGCCAACCTATATGAAAAAATATATATAGACAAATTTTCCAGCAAAACAAGCAACAATTGATTAAAAATTCTAAAAATAACTCAAAAGGCACAATCATATTCTTAAGAAGTGCAGAACTTGACAGTAAATCAAACTTCAAGTATTTCAAATCCCACAAAGAAACACATAAATGAACAATTTTCCATGTATTACCCCGTAATGATGGGTCAAAGGAAGAAACTATAATCAAATTAATACAAAATAATAAATTATAATGAAAGACCAAAAATATGCAAATTACTGTTCATAATTTGCAGTACTTCCTAGAAGACAATTAGCAGACCCTAAAACTCAAAATCGACGGCAAAACGCTCAAAAAACCATTTTAAGGATAACGAAAGTAAATCAATTCACGTCCCACTTAGACAATCAAATACTCTGATTCCAATAAAACAAAAAAAGAAAAAGAATAACGTACCTCCTTCTTCTTCTCCAGCCGCTCCTGCTCCTTCTTCTTCATCTTCTCCTCCTTCTTCTTCGCACTGGTCATAAAAACCCCAAAAAAACAATCAAAATCACCATAAAAATGCGAAAAAAAAAGAGGTAAAATGGAGACCAAAAGGAGAAAACAGAGACTTCTTGCTAAGAGCTTGAGGAGCAGAAGGAGAGGAGTCAGCAATGGAGAGATCGGCGACGGCCTCGGCGGCGGCTTCGACGGCGTCCGCCATCGGAAAAGAGCTGATGGTTCGTCGGAAAGGCTGCGGAGAAGATGAGGGTTTTTATTCTCTTCGAAAGAAAGGGTTTAGTTATTATTGGTGCGATAAACGTGGACGTTCAGGTGATGGACGGCTGAGATTTATAGATGTAGATAACGGGTCGGATCCGGTTTTTGCGTGGGATCCAAGATCCGTTAAGAGAGATGGCCGTTTTTTAAATTGTAGAAAATGAGTTTTTTCAGTAAATGTTGTTTGGGGATCAAGTTATTAGTATTTTTTTTTTACTAATTACCCCCTGAAAAATAGATATATTATACAGCCTATAACTTCATAAAAGGGAGAGTATTAAAAAAGTCTGAGATAATTTTTTTTTTTTTTACTAAAATTCTGTGAAATTTTCATAAGACTTTAAATTCATCAAATTCCTTTATTTTAACTCTTGTTGTATTTTTTTAAAAAAATAAAATTGGATAAAAATTACAAATTGCAAAAAATAGAAGAAAACACCATAGACTAATGATAATTTTTGATAAAGTGGATAAACCACATGCATTAAAATAAAACATCAAAAAGATACACCAGCCTTTCCACTAGATGTGGAAACAAAATAAAAGCAAAAGGAGGAACAGCGGGTCTCCTCCAGGCAAACAAAAACAACTACTCCTGCCTAACCACTTGAGCCATCTCGATCGCGGGCTCCTCCCCGGCAGAATGAGACCCAAAGAACTCTAAGTTGCGCCTGATCGAGGAAATAGAACCCTCCAACTTCACTCTCAGGCCCTCAGGAGCTGCAGAGAACCAGGATAAAATCAAATGATCAGTCTTCACCATAACAGCGTGTGGAAGCGCACATTTATGAGAAAAAATACAATTATTTCTCGTCAGCCATATAGCCCACACAAAGGCTTTCACTGCCCCATCCCCGATCACCCGGATCGCTGGACGTAAAGCAGACCTCCAGTCACCCCACAAAAGACACATAGAGGAGGGGAGAGTCGGTAACAGCAGAGACCGACTGATGTGTGTCCACACCTCCCTAGAGAATCGACAGTGAAGAAAAAGGTGATCAACTGACTCCACATCAGAGTGACATAATACGCAGGTGTCTGTCGGGAGTCTGTTACAACGGCGTTTGCAAGGTTTTCCAAGGAGAGAATCTTATTCTTCCAAGCTAACCAGTTAAACACGTTGACCTTTCTCGGACAAGGGCCTTTCCAAAAGGAGTTTGCAATTGAACATCTTAAACCTCCATCATTCAGACGACAATAAAAGGATTTGACTGAAAACATCACGTTCGCAGTCAAGCTCCACACCTTAGAATCCTAGTCGCTACCATTAGCCACGCTCAGCCTCCCCAGGAGTTGCGACGACCAAGGGTCAGAAGCAAAAGGAGGGCTCGCGAGCAAGTACGACAACTCTCTGATTGTCCCATTCGGGGACTGAGACAAGAGAAAAGGTTCAGGCCAGATATTCATAGGTGCGCGACCATTGAACCATCTATCCTTCCAGAAAAGTGAGTCAGCCCAGCTTTCACCTGAACAGAAACACAGCCACGAAACACCGGGAGGAATTGGCCGACCCCAGACCAGAAAAAGGAGACTCTGCCAGTCGGGCGCCTAAACAAATCCCAACTTGGACCGCCATAGTTGAATCTCAGAATCTTCGCCCATCCCCAGCTCGAGTCAGAGAGGAGTTTCCACCTCCATTTCCCCAGCAGCGCCAGATTAAAGGAGGAGAGGTCCAAGATCCCCCAACCACCTTGCTCCTTTGACCGACAAATGTTCATCCAAGCAACGAGTCTACATCCGGGATGCTCAATATCAGGCCCACTCCATAAGAAATCTCTACGAATCCGATCAATCTTTTTGATAACCCATGCAGGGAGCCTGAAAATCGACATCCAGTACGTCGAGATGGCCGTTAAAACAGAGTTGAGCAAGGTGACCCGCCCGCTGATGGAAAGGAAAGACGACTTCCAGGAGGACAGTCGCCCTCTGACCTTAGCGATCAAGCTCTCCCAATCCTGCTTACGGGGCCTCCTGCCAGACACCGGAATGCCCAGATAAGAGACTAGGGAGAAGGTCCATCTTACAATTAACAGTTTTTGCACGCAATCATCCGGAAGTAAGCTCAGATTGGTGGAGTACATGCAAGTTTTGGAGGAATTTGTTTCCAGACCAGAGAGTCCTTCAAAAACCAACAGGATCAGCTTTATCACCCGGAGGTCTTCAGCTCCCCCCACCGTAAGGACCAAAAGATCATCCGCATAATGCAAGTTGCAGATATTTCCACACTCACCTAAAGGCACCCCAATCAATATCCGCGAATTAATCGCATTGTCAAACATAGCACACAACACATCTGAAACCAGCACAAAGAGCGGCGATGACAGAGGGTCACCCTGACGTAACCCTCTTTGATATCGAACATAACCATTGGGAGACCCATTAATAAGAATCGATGCCTTGGACGAGCTGAGCAGCGAAAGAATCCACCCTAACCATTTGGGACCGAACCCCCTAACCTCCAGAAGCTCCCAATAAGAAATCCCAATCCACAAAGTCAAAAGCCTTAGCAAAATCCACCTTGAGGATGTGCCCAGACAGTCTTCTTTTGTGGATGCTAAAAATGGTCTCTTCCGCGGTCGCAATATTGTCCAAAATGCACATTCCCTTAAGAAAAGCAGATTGAGCGTGATCAACCAAAGAGTCCATAACCGTGCTGAGTCTAGAAGCCAGAATCTTGGATATAATCTTCAGAGAAAAGTTTATTAGGCTAATGGGTCTATAGTCACCCGGAGAAGCTGGGCTCAGAACCTTCGAAATGAGTGCAATACACGCCCAATTAATTCTCTCCAGGTTAGCCTTCCCAAAGAAGAAATCCTCACACAACTGCCACACCTCCAATTTTACTATCTCCCAATATGTTTTGAAGAAATGCATAGGAAAACCATCCGGTCCGGGGGCTTTGTCGCTCCCAAGGTCAAAGACCGCTCTTTTAACTTCCTCCATAGTAAAGGGGCATTCCAAAGAAGAAAGATCAACCGGAGCTTTGTTCTTTAATAGATCACGAATGTCCACTTTGAAACGGAAAGAACGTTTTTGGCCAAACAAAGCCCTAAAACGACGTTCGAATACTTTACCAATGTCTCTAGCAGTGTGATAGGAGTCATTACCCTCCGAGACAGAAGAAATAAAATTTCCATTCTTCCTTCCATTAGCCACCGAATGAAAGAATTTTGTGTTTTCGTCGCCTTCCTTCAAACCATTGCAATCGGGAGTGCTGCTTCCAATACAATTCCTCTTGCCTGCGAATAACAACTAAGTTCTTCATCAGCACGCACTCGCTATGAGATTCAGCTACGTTAAGGTTCCTAGATTCTTTTATAATATCAAGCAATTCAAGCTCATGTAGAATCGAAAGCTTCTTGAGCTTAATGGAGCCAAAGTTCTCCTTTCGCCCAACTGCGGAGCTGAACCCTAAGCCAAGCCAATTTTTTAGCTAGAACAAAGGCCCCATAACCCTGAGGTTTGAATCCAGCCCACCATTGCGCCACCAAGTTCGAAAAACCCTCAACCGTGGTCCAGGCAAGCTCAAATCGAAATTGTCTAGGACTGACACAATGCATCCCCACCTCCAGACGAATAGGGATACGATCCGATCCCACCCTCGGGAGGCAATTTTGAGTCATCCTAGGGAAACAGTCAGCCCACTCTCTGTTAACCAGAAAACGATCTAGCTTGACCCAAGTCGGGTCCAATTGCCCATTCGTCCAAGTAAACCTTCTCCCTAACATAGGGGGTTCAAGGAGGCAACACTCATGCGAGGAATTAGTCCCAATGTCGACTAAATTTGGCCTCCTACCAAGCTTGTCCTCCAGAGAAAAAATTGCATTAAAATCACCACAAATCACCCGGGGAACACCCGGTCACCACAAAGAACGATTAATTTCATCCCATAAAGCACACTTGCGATGCCGGTCAACTGGACCATAAACCGAGGTGCACCGCCACGTGAAGTTGTCCCGCTTGCAACAAAAATCAATAGACAAGCAGAGCTCACCCCTCATAGCCACCGAACCCTCAAGCAGAACACTGTTCCACCCGACAATTATGCCACCAGACGTCCCAACAGAGGGAAGAAAAGCAAATTGATCCAAACGCGGTCCACCGATTTCCTTCCACATGGTCCCCGAAATAGCATCCAACTTGGACTCTTGTAAACAACAAACATCCGCAAAATGAAGATTCAAAAAGTCCTTAACTAGAAAGCGTTTAGCGGGCCTACCCAGACCCCTAATATTCCAAGAGATAATATTCATTAACAACCGACTAATCACAGCGGACCTCCAAGGAGGTCTTCGCCTGGTCCAACTTGGAGACAACGCCCGCAATCGAGCGAGATTTTTCGACATTACGAATATAATCAATACAAGCATTCATATGCATGTCAGGACCATCAAAAGAAATACCACATGCTTTATAGTAACTAGCAATTTGCTCATTGGACCAATCCGAAATAAGAAGGGGCTTAGAAAACGTACCTTCTGGAGTGACTTTGGGGGCTCCGCCAAATAACCCGCCTCCTCATTCCATCGGGAAGATGGCTTTTTTTGACGCTCACTTTTCCTGATTCCTTTAGGTGCATCAGCAGATGGAGAAGAACTCCCTCCCTTTAAACCTGGCAGTAACTCCCTTAATGATTTCTCAAATTCCACAATAGAGTCATCGGAAGCATATTCCTCTTCGAGCTCTTCTGATTCAGACACATGAGTCTCACTAGGGTCCAAACCCTTATCAGACTCCTTGTCCACCAAATTTGGCGCTAAAACCCAAAAATTCTCCATATAATGCCAGTGAAAACCTTCAGGAGGATCAGAAGACGGCCTAGTATTACCATTCCTCACATCAAAACCATCCAGTAATAATTCTGTCTTCCCCGGTGTGCTTTGGGCCTCAACCCCTTTACTCTTTAAATCATCCCCAACGAGGTCCATGGGCTCACATTGCTCAAAACCCCGCCCAGAAACAGGCCCAGCAGCACTCAACTCCTTCACGTTATAAGAATCAGTTATGTGAGGTCCATCCGTGCAAACCCCTGAGCTTATAGGCTTTCCAGGCCGAAGCCCATTAACGGCTAAACTAGAGCCCAATTCACCCATGAAAATTGGGTCCAACTCAAACCCGTTTCCTTTCAGGCAAATGACTTGGCCAACATCATCTTTCATCCCAGCTTCCACATCTAACGGGTCCACGAAAGACGACTTGATATCCCCTGCTTTGCTCCCCAATCAGGTTATCTTCAACACTCTTCTCCGCTTGACACATGTCGTGAAGAACCTGGGACTCCCCGAAAGATTTCTTCCCATGATTGCCAACTTCCTCGGACACCTGAGCATGCCTTTCGGACCACCTGCCACCTGTCAGAGACCCACCCTGCTTCCGGACCACCCATTTATCGACACCAAGCTGCATCGAGCCCATCAACGACGTCCCAGCTCTCGACCCGTCACTTCTCTTCTTCTCCGTACCTTCACTTCTCCGACCAACGGTCCCTCCCCTCAATTCGCTTCGACCCAGCGGATCACGAAACCAACAGCTTCGGCCGGTACACCTCACCGGCGACGTGGGAGCGTGGCTCCACCACAGTCTTAGGTATACGCAAGTCACCCCCGGGCACATCAACGTGGGAGCTGGGCTCTACCAATGTCTGTCTTCACTCCGTCTCCGTCCTCAGCACTGCACCAGCATTCACCGCTGAACGAGAGCCGAGCATCTTGTGGGCAGGCTGGGGCTCCTCCCCAGAGTGGTCAGAGTGCTCAGCGTCAACCGGGTGGGAGCTACGCTCAACCAACCCCTCAGAGGCCTTGAAGCTCGGCAGCACCTCTGTCCTCTTACTTTTCTCCACCGGATTGATCTCGTGGGTGGACCGCCTCAATGGGATACCGGACTTCCCTTTCCACACTCCGGTCAGGGAGGACAAAGCGACCGATCTCCTGCTTATACGTCGGTTGCACTCCTGTATCTTCTGTCAGGATCACTAGGTACCGGCGCATCCCAATACTGAGGTCGAGCTCCGCAGGTAACGACGTGCCCCTCCTCCGATGAACCAATGCCGAGATGTATCTCTTGTTAGTTTTGAACTCCTGCGACAATGAGATCAACTCACCCACCGTCTTCAACACCTTCAAAATTACACTCCAGCACCACCCATGCATGGGGAGGTTCCAAATACGAACCCAAACTCCATCTCCAGACGCCCTGTCCAAGGCCCCCAGTTCCGCCGACCACGGAGCAAATTTCGCTGAGCAAATCCCATCCTTGGTAGCGAATTTCGTCACATCCAATTTATTAGCCTCCTTCACATCTGCGCGGCACGACAGCGGGACAAGGTATGTGTTATCATTCACAGGTGTAAGTGGGTCGGCGAGGGAACGATTGATGATCGAGGGAAGCACATCCTCCAGAGCAGCATCCGTCACATAACCTGAGAGTATGGTCACCACTAAAACCGAGGACAGCTCCTCCCTTACCGCTGTGATCTCCGGCGTCAAGGGAAGAAAGAGACTCGACCGCACAGGAAGCTGCAGACGAGTTCCCAGGTGTGGTGGTGCAGTAACAGACTCGCATTTTGGTCAGCAGATTCCAACGCACGTTTAGTTCGGACGTGAACCTTCTTCCTCTTTGGACTTCGCCGGACCTCCATTTTGCACCTCGCAGCTACATGCCCGACCCCGCACAACGAAGGCATACGACCTGATGACGACATTCTGACGTTTTGTGTGTCAACTGGAAACACCGTCCACACGCCTGCTCACCTGGAGATCTAGGACGCTTAGCACCAGTTAATGTCCGCGTATTCTCCTGTGGCTCGCCCATCACTTGCTTCGATTGGCCCTGTTCCTCCGACGATGAACTAACAGCTTCTGAGTACGTTAACCCTTTCTTGGCTAGCCTTCCTACCCCGCTGACAGAAGATCCCTGCGGCTTCTCCGACGTGGTGCCACCGCTCCACAGCTCCCCTAAGAGACTCATCCCCTGTTGGCACTTCTTTCGACTAATGATAGATTAACCCTGTAAACTACTACTAGTAAAATTTAGGGTAAAAATAAAAAAAAAAACATTTGATTATTAACAAAACATTTATTGATTAAATTAAAAAAAAACATTCTTTTGGTACATAATATTTTAGCTTGATTTTTTATTACCATATTTAATTGATGAGTGAAAACGAGAGAATTTTATTTTATTTTAAATAGTAGAAAATTTATAAAAATATTAGGCCCTCTCCAAACCAAAACTCTATATTTGGTACTTAAATACTCATAAATACAGCTTTTACAGTGAAAGTTTCTCCAACCACCAACTCTATTTTGAACTCATATATTCATGCTATCAACAAATTTAAATCATCTTTAAATCTTTTTCACTTCTAACCATTGAATTTAAATATTATACTATTTAAAATATAGTTTTATTTTTCATATTTATTATAAAAATTTATTAAATATAAAATAAAAATCAGACTATTAACCCATCTATTCCATCGATAATCTATGTTAGGATTATTTTTTATATTTTTATTTTATTGTTCATGTAATTTTCATTAATTTTAATGAATTTATATTTCATGTATTGTTTTCTTTAAATTTTTATTTCTTATTAATTGAAAAAATATAAACTTAAGTTATTAATTTAATTAACATATAAATTATAAATATAAATTTTTTTAAAAAAATAAAAAAACATAATTACAGAAAAAATAGAAAACAAAAAAAAACAGAAATAAAAAAATATAAACTTAAATCATAAGTTATTAATTTATTTAACATATAAAATTATAAATATAAATTTTATAAAAAATAAAAAATAGAAAAACAAAAATCAAAACAAAAAAAATCAAAACAGAAAAATAAATAAATAAATAAATAACGCTGCTACAGTGGAGGCCATTCTGGGCCAAATCAACCAAGCTGCATAAAAAAATGTAGCTTGGTTGGAGACGGCCTTGAACCTGTCTAAATGAGTATTAATTAAATTAAAATGAATTAATTGGTATTTATGTGAAATGTATAGTAAAGCATGAACCAATCATGCATTTTTTATTTCTTAAAGTGAGATTGTCTCAATTTTAGGTATTTATATTTTGATTTAAATAAGTTTGATGAATGAAAATGATGAGTATATTAAAAATATTGTTGTGTGAAATATTGGGGGAAATTGAAGTTTTATTAATTTATAACTTAAGATTATTATATAAAAAAATTTGTTAGTTTTGTTCCGCATATTGGTATTTATGTGAAATGTATAGTAAAGCATGAACCAATCATGCATTTTTTATTTTTTACAGTGAGATCGTCTCAATTTTAGGTATTTATATGTTGATTTAAATAAGTTTGATGAATGAAAATGATGAGTATATTAAAAATATTGTTGTGTGAAATATTGGGGGAAATTGAAGTTTTATTAATTTATAACTTAAGTTTATTGTATAAAAAATTGTTAGTTTTGTTCCTCATATTTTTCATACTTAAAAAAGTATTTTTGACCCACATTTAAGTTTTAAATTTTACAGAATTTAAATATTATATAGTTTATGATGAAAAGATGAAAATTTTAAAATTGAATATAATGAAGATGACAAAATATATATAAGGCGATGAAAATTAAAGGAAAAATTATATATATTTGAAGGAGAGATATAAAGTAATGCAAGCCACCTCATCAAAGAATAGAAGGGTTAAAACTACTAAGATTATTAGGTAATGGATATCTTAAGAATTGAATATTATAATATTTTATTATTTTATAAAAAATTATTAAAAGAGAAGATTAACTTCAAAATAAATCAATACAATATGGGAAAAAAATGTGTTTGAGTAAATCAAATCTTCAAGTGTTAATAAAAAAATATATTAACTCTTTCATGGAGGCAAAGAGTTGATGAAGTTGATGAAGTTGATGAATCATCTCTTAACACTTTTAACTACTTGAAAAATCAGGAAAAGTTGTGGAGGAATTAAAAATATATTTAATTTTTGAAAATAAATTAGCTTTATATTAAAAATAGAATAAATTTGATGCATTCCTTTAAATTAATGTAATAAATTATATTTTTATTTAGTTTAGTTTCATTTGAATCTTTAGATCCCTTGATGCATTATGGGAGCAATTAACATTGAAACCATGGACTCATAATTACCTAAAAATTTTAATGTAAAAATCATTTATGTACCTTAATAAGGTTGAGTACAAATAAAAGAACTCTACATGTGCGCCACCTAAAAATTATCACTTCTTTGTTAAAAAAAAATTTAAAAATACTTCGTGTAAGATGGAGATATTTATTTATTTATTAATTATAATTTTTTTAATGTGGTAAGGCTGAAGTTAAAATTATGCCATGTTAGCCATGGCGCACGTGGCATAATATAATAATATTATTATACATTTCAATTGGATAATATAATAAAAAATCCTTGATAATTTTTTTAATTGGCTAAAATCTATATAATTTGGACAAGACGTAAATTCTTCAAATTCCTTTATTTTAACTCTTGTTGAGTCAAGTTATTAGTATTTTTTACTAATTACCCCTTGAAAAATAGAGATATTACACTGCACTAACCTCTTAAGAAGAGTATAAAAAAGTCCTGATAATTTTTTAATTGGCTATAAATATATGAAATTTTGGAAAAAAAATTGAAATTCTTCAAATTCCTTTATTTTAACTTTTGTTACATTTTTTTTTATAATAGAACCGGATAAAAATTACTAACAAAAAAAAACATATGAAAATACTATTGACTAATGATAGAGTAGCCGGTGACATCTAAAAAGTGTTTGCTCAAAGATAAATCATTTGTAAGTGGCACTGGAACAAGTGAGAAATTAGTTCACAGTTTACTAAAGTTATTGAATGAAACAAAAAAAAAAAAAATTGAGGTTTTATTTGATCTTTGGTATATGAGTTTTTAGGTTACTTTTTTTGTCCAAAGCTGCAAAAGTCCTAAAAAACAAAACATTTATTGATTATATTTAGCTTGGTTTTTTTATTGCCATATTTAATTGATGAGTGAAAACAAGAGAATTTTATTTATTTTAAATAATAAACAAGTTAAAGAAATATTAAATCTACCGAAACAAGTATTATCTAAATTAAAATAAATTAATAATATTTTATGTGAAATGTATAGGAAAGCATGAATCAATCATGCATTTTGTATTTCTCAATGTGAGACTATCTCAATTTTAGATATTTATATGTTGATATAAACAGGTTTGATGAATGGAAAATGATGAATATATTAAAAGTATTGTTGTGTGAAATATTGGGGGAAATTGAGGTTTATTAATCTATAACATAAGAATATTGTATAAAAATTTGTTATTTTTGCTAAGCATATATTTCATACTTAAAAAAAATATTTTGGACCAATATTTAAGTTTTAATCTTTATAGAATTTAAATATTATATAGTTTATGATGAAAAAGATAAAAAATTTAAAATTGAATGGAATGGAGATGATAAACTATATATAAGGTGATGAAAATTAAAGGAAAAATTATATATATTTGAAGGAGAGATATAAAGTAATGCAAGCCACCTTATCAAAGAATAGTAAGGTAAAAACTACTAAGATTATAAGGTACCTCAATTGCATGATGGATTTCTTGAGAGTTGAATATTATAATATTTTATTATTTTATAAAAAATTATTAAAAGAAAAGTTAACTTCAAAATAAATCAATACAATTATGCCATAAATGAAAATTATAGGATTTACTTACGAATTTTATAAAAAGGATGAAAGAAATTGTGATTAAGTCAATCAAATCTTGGAGTGTTTACAAAAATAATATTAACTCTTGGGTTGAAGAACTAATGAAGTGGATGATTGATCTCTTAACATTTAATGGACTTACTTCAAATTTGGAATTGTCAGCGTGGTGGTGGAGTTAAAAATATTTTTAAATTTTTGTAAAATTAATTATCTCTATATTAATAATAGAATAAATTTTATGTATTCGATTAAATTAATATAATAAATTTTATTTTTATTTGTCTTCATTCTTTGATGATGCATTATGGGAGCAATTAACAATGAAATCATGGACTCATAATTATTTGAAAATTTTAAATTAAAAAATACTTATGTATCTTAATAAGGCTGAGTATAAATAAAAGAACTCTACATGTGCGACCTAAAAATTATCACTTTTTTATTAAAAATAATTTAAAAATACTTCATATTGTAAAATAGAGATATGTTTTTTTTTTTAATATGGCAAGACTGAAGCCAAAACTATGTCATGTCATAATATAATAATATTATACATTTCAACTTGATTATATAATAAAAAAATCCTAGATAATTTTTTTAATTGGTTAAAAAACTAAAAAAAATTATCAAGACTTGAAATTCTTCAAAACCTTTTATTTTAACTCTTGTTGTGTCAAGTTATTAGTATTTTTTTACTAATTGCCCCTGGAAAATAGAGATTCTACACTGTACAATAACTTCATAAGAAGAAGAATATTAAAAAGTCCTGATAATTTTTTAATTGGCTAAAAGTATATGAAATTTTGACAAGAATTGAAATTCTTCAAATTACTTTATTTTAACTCTTGTCACATTTTTTATGATAGAATTGGATAAAAATTACAAACAACAAAAACATATGAAAACAATATTGATTAATGATAGAGTAACTAAAAAGTGTTTTGCTCTGAGATAAATCATCCGTAAGTGACACTGGAAACAAAAAGAGTTTTCATTTGATCATTAGTACATAAGTTTTTAGGTTGATATTTTTTAGTCCAAATCTGCAAAAGTTCTAAAAAATCAAAAATTTATTGATTTAATTTAGCTTGATTTTTTTATTGGCATATTTAATTGATGAGTGAAAACAAGAGAGTTTTATTTATTTTAAATAATGGAAATTTTTAAAAATATTAAATCTATCAAAATGAGTATTATCTAAATTAAAATAAATTATTAATATTTATGCGAAATGTATGGGATAGCATGAATCAATCATACATTTTGTAAGTTTTACAGTGAAACTGTCTCAATTTTAGGTACTTAATATGTTGATAAAAATAGGTTTGATGAATGAAAATGATGAATATATTAAAAGTATTTTTGTGTGAAATATTGGGGGAAATTGAGGTTTTATTAATCTATGACATAAAGCATGTCATTAATGGAGTGCTTGAGCAAATTTTCATTATAGTTTTGGTTGTTGGTATGATCCAGGGCTATTTTAGTAATTTGAGAGCATATCCATTGTTGGGAAAATCTGGTTATAATTTTTTTAAAAAAAAGGAAAAAAAAATTGCCCCCATGCAGGATCGAACTACAGACCTTCAGTTTACAAGACTGACGCTCTACCACTGAGCTATAGGGGCAAATTTTACTTTTGTTTCCATAATTATAATAAAATATAAATTTAATGGGTCAGATTATCAATTTATTATTTTTCTAAATAAATATTGGAAAAGTGAAAGAGGTGGGCCAGGTGGCATGCCAATTTTTTTTTAAAAAAAAAACATAAAAAAATGACACTGCTTCTACTTTCATACTTCAACCAAATAAAACTATTGTTTTTAAAAAAATAACAAACACTGCAATGAGGTGAAGACCTCTGGTAGGATCAAAGTTTATGTAATCAGAGTTGGGTTATCTCTACTTCTCCTTCACCTCCCCTCATCCTCCTCCATGTCTGAGGGGCCAATTGGAGAGATCTTTTATCTTCAACAAAGGACTGCAGGGTAACAATATTGCACTAGTATAATCTTTCATTCCGACTTTATATTTTTATTTATTGAATAAGCTAATGTTAGTGATTAATTATTGGAAATTTTGAATATGTTGGCCTGATAACTGAGGAAACAATAGCACTCCTTCCTATCACATAAGTCTTGGTGGGTGAAATGAAAAATTGGTAAGATGTTATATATATTCCTTGCATATAGACACATTATTACAATGTTTTTATATATAAAAGTACTATATATATATATATATATGTTTAAAAGTATGTTATTACTGTAATTATTTTATTCATATCCATAGTAAAGATATTTTAGAGAGAATTCCACTAAAATAAACTTTGTTTCTATTATAGATATTCTTTCATGTAAACCCCTCAACCCATTCCTTTTTATTTTTGAAAAAAGTGGACCTCAACCCATATTCATGCCCACAAAAAAGGCTTTTTTTTTAGTTTTATGAAAACTAAACTGACTATAAAGTTATAAACTGATATGAATCAATAAAGCTAAAACAGTACAAAGAGAGAACCCCACTAAAAGACTGAAAAAAAAGGAATCAAGGTATAATATTGGCAAGAAATTAACATGTTGATGATCATCTAAGTCCTGGTCTTGAATGGAAGGAAAAGTAAGGTGTTGTCATGGCTGCCTCTTCAACCCTACTCCTCTCCTTCTTCTTCTTTCTTTCATTGTCTTTCTCTTGTTGATGCTTATGATCACTGTTAACACTCTTGTTTAAGCTTGGCTTTGAAGATGAAGCTTCTTCATCTTTTGGAGAAATCTTAGAGAAAGATGAAACAAGGCAAGAGAGGTTGAACCCCATATATATCTTTGTGTATATATCTTTTCTCAAATGTTTATATAAATTAGATGTTGGTTATTTGTGGCTTTATATATATAGAAGAGTAATGAAGGATATATGTTGATGAGCTTTGAATTGAAAAATGGAGACTTTTCTTTGATTTCTAATTTTCTTCATGGGAGGCATGTTGAACATGCTATCCCAAGATAACATGCTTGTGCTGTAAGGGTCAACAATTGAGAAGAAGATTGGAAGGGGGGGAAATGGTCCATTTGATGTTGATTGAGATGACCCATAAATATTTTTTTATAGTGTGGAATGGTTTTCATTTGCTATATATATATATATATATATATTGATGACAATTTTCTCAAAAGTTTATATGAATTAGAGGAATTGGTTAATTTTTTGATGGCATAATAAAGAGGAGTAGTGAAGGATGTTTTGAATTGAGAAATTAAAGGAGATTCTTTCTTTGTTTTCTTCATGGGAGTCATGTGGTGGAAAACATATATAGCAAAATGGTTGCTTGAGTGGCAAGGGTCAAGATTGGAAAGATGGCAACGCTTTCTTTTATTTATGCAGATGGTTCATTGTATATGTTTTGTTTGGAGAGTGAAAGTGGTTACGTTAATTAATATCATGACTTTCATCATTAATAATAAATGATAAAAACTCTAATATTATTCTATCCACACGAAAGTCTATACAAAATAAAAGATATATATATATATATATATATATATATAGATGGATAGGATAATTTTATAATATTTGAAAACTAATTAATTAAATCTAAATATGAGATGATCATCTCTCTAATTTTGAAAAATTAAAAATATTTTTTGATGACTAGTAGTTAATTGCTGGGTTTTATGTTTAATATATAAAATTCTCAAAAGAGAATGTAGAATAAAAGGATATTAAAGTTATATAATTTATCTTTTGTGCTATTTCCACACTTATGATTAAATATTGAATTTGTGAAAAAAAAAAGATGCAGGTTTTTTATTTAGTCCTCCTAAAAACCCTAAACACTAAGAAGAGGATTGACATTGCTCAATTAATATAATAGGGGGACAAAAAGTTATAATTTTAATGTCGAGAGACTAAAATATTAAGTTTGAAAAAATAGAGGAACTATTTAGAGAAATTATATTTTTTATTTATATTGGAAGTAAATTAAATAATATCTTATTAAAGCTTATATGATTTTTGAGTTGGGTTTTTGAGTTAGATGTATTGGTTTGGAATTTGGTGCTAATGGTCGTTGTGTAAAGTTACATTGGTCATTGAACTGGAATACAAGGTTTTACTTGGAGGTGTTAGTGCTTGAGAGATTGAGAATCACAGAGCTTGATTGGAATATAACTAAGGGGAAAATTTAGTTTTATTAGTTTTACTCATTATCTTACAATATTTTATAACTATTTTATAATGCTTTTGTAACTTGCGTATCATGCTTCTGTACTCCTATCTTGTTATAATTGATCATTTTATGGCTTTACTACTTGATTTGTGTTGGCTTCTTAGCTTCAATTATGATTTGCATTAAAATGTTGTATAACATGTTCTATAATGTTTTGCAATTGGGCTTGAAAGACTTGATTAATGCTATTTTGACTTCGATAAAGACATTGATGAATTTATCCCATGGGTTTCCTTTTATTGAAATGTTTTGATAAATATTTTGCCTTGCAAATTTATGCTCTTGACACTTGATGTTTAATGAGTAATGTTTTGTTAAAAAAGTTAGTTGAATTTCTCTTTCTTTTGATTCTTTGTTTCTCCTAACCATTGGTGAGTGATGACACTATCCTTGTACTTTCACTTTTTCCTTGTACTTCCGCTTTTATTTCAATAAATATGTGGTTTATCCACATTTATTTTAAAAAAAAGAGTTGGCTGAAAAATAAGTTTCCCTATAGCATGGCAGCTACTGTGTATGTGGCATGTTTTTATTTATTTTTTACATATGTGAAAATGCTATAGTTATTATGAGATTATATTTATCTCTATACCAACAATTCTACTTATTATACTATAATGTTGAGATATTGTTTTCATTAGTGTGGTGGAGTCGAGAGCTTCACTTATTGCAATAAGGGTGGTTGGTCGGAAGTGTGATTATCCCCATTGAGATGGTGTTGAGAGAATTTGTTAGGGGAGTGACAGGAGGAGGATGCACCCAGATATTGAGACACAATGTGTCACCAGACGTGTGTTAATTCTTAGAGCAAAGTCAAGATGAGCTTTGTGAGGTGTCCACCCTCTATTTGAAGTTCTAAGATGGATGTATAACTCAATATTGAGTTTGTGCAGAAATTACTGTAGCAAAGTAATGCAGTAATGTTATTGTAGCATCGGTATTGTAGTAGCCGTGAGAGAATTTCTAGTTCTGGGAATTTCATGCGGGCGCCATGCGGCCCGCATGGAGACCGTATGGGATATTGTAGCATCCCGAATGAGTTACTTAACTCTTCATTCTCTCTTCAATAAATAGTGCATTCTTTGAGGTTTCTTGAGAGAAAAAGAAAGGGAGAGAGGGCTGCGGGCTAAGGCTTCAAGATTCATCAAAGGGGAAGCCTTGAAGACATCCTAGAGCTTCGGATCCGAGCTTGTGAGCTCAAAGAAAAAGAAGTGAAGGTATATTTGTACTCTTCTTCTTCATTCTTGTAAACCAAAGCTAGGGGTTGCAAGAAGGTGGGAAGGTTGCTAGGGCAAGTTGTTTATCATCTTGTTGTGTGTTCTTATTTGCTCAAGAGAAGCTTGTTATATGTTTGTATGCATTGATTAGCCGGATTAAGCTAGGTTGTAGCTTAAGGGATAAGAAGAACACTGTAGCACTTCACATACCAATTGAACACTCTAGGTCCTTGTGGTTTTTTCTTTGTAGTGAGGAGTTTTCCCACAAGGATTCTTCCTGAAAAATGATGTACATTGGTTTTTGAATGAGAATTATGTATTTGCTTGTCGTTTGATCCAAAGGGGGTGAATAGTATTGACTGTCAGGTTTTGTCCGTTGTGTGTTGTATACCCCGGGCTCCCCAACAAGCTTAACCTTTGTTTTTTTTTTAATCTACACATGCAACATTGTCTCGGAAGACCTAGAACCCAGCTGTGACCATAGCTAGTTCAAGATATTTTCTTGGCAGGCAAAGAAAATTGGGTTTTCATATGTGTGCTCTTGATTTTTCATTTGATATTTGGTACTTATGTTTTGTTTTATATAGTTTATTGTGGGCTTTATTTTGATATATGAAAATCTTATGCATGGCTCACCATGTTTCACACTTGATCTGATTGACAATTTTATGACTTGTGTTTAACCCAGCATTTGAGATTTTAAAAATATATATACATTATTAGTATTTAACCATGGCAAATGAAATATTATTTAAACCTTTTTTAATTTCAAAACATAAAACATCTATGATATTTTTATTAATATTTAATTATGTTTACATAAAAAACATTTGTAGACACTATAATATAATAAAAATAATCAAGACAAAAAAATATTTTAATAATAAAATAAAGAAATTAGTTGAGACTTATACCTTTTTGATTAATAGAGAATAGAACAGTAACATCTCGCCATAAACATCAAGCATGAGTCACTATAATTCACCATCTAAAAAATTTTAGATGAACAAGGAAGAAAACTTGAAAGAACAAAAGAGAGCGAAAAAGAAAAAAAAAGAAAAAAAATACATGATGGCTAATTTCTCTTTTAAAATAATAAGAGTATTTTTAAATAAAATTTATTTTTGTAACTTTCACTTTCACTTGAAAAAAAGTAATTTCTAGCCCAATATAATAGAAGTTAAAATTGTTCCCTCAAATTGAGAAAAAAATAATTCCTCAATTCCACTTATTTTCCTTGCTTAAAAAAACAAAAAAAACATACCAAACTATGAAAAATAATTCCATACTGGTATTTCCCATGGCAAGTGAATTTTTTTAGCCTTCTGATCTTTTGTCCCAAAAAGAAAAGAAAAAGACAAAAAATGCCAAGAAACATGGCATGTTGATGATCATCTAAGTCCTGGTCTTGAATGGAAGGGAAAGTTAGGTGTTGTCATGGCTGCCTCTTCAACCCTACTCTTCTCCTTCTCCTTCTTCTTTTCATTGTCTTTCACACTCTTGTTTAAGCTTGGCTTTGAAGATGAAGCTTCTTGATCTTTTTGAGAAATCTTAGAGAAAAATGGAACAAGGCAAGAAAGATTGAAACCCATCTTTGTATATCTTTTCTCAATATTAATGTTTATCTGAATTAGATTTTGGTTTTTGGTGCCTTTATATAGAGGAGTAGTGAAGGATGTTGATGAGCTTTGAATTAAAAAATGGAGACTTTTCTTTGTTTATTAATGGGACTCATATGTTAAGCAACATACCAATGGAGCATACTTGGGTGTCAAGGGTCAAGAATTGAGAAGGAGATGAGAAGGTGGGAATAGTTCATTTGATGTTGATGGCCCTTCATTTTTTAAATATTTTTATGGACTGGAATGTTTATGATAATACAAACTAGTTTATTTATTTATTTATTTATTTTTAAATATATATATATATATACATATATTGATACTAATTTGGAAATTGAAGAAATAATTCATGTAAAATACAAGATTTTCTTATTGGTCTAAAATTATCTGGATGAATAATTGTTTATAGTATAACTTATATTTCAAAAATGTTCTAAAGTGTTATTAGGATATAATAGCATGTTATTGTCTTGAATTAGCCTACCTTGTTTGCATTCATTATATATTTATAAGTTTTTATCCCCTTATAATATAAATATATTCTACATGCTCTATCTTTTATAAATTTGTGAGCCCCACCCCTTAATCAAATCATAGCCATTGTTTTTATCTTTTAACTCTAGCCGTTGGTTTTACTTTTAATATTAGTCATTGATTTTGTTTTTTTAGTTTCAAAACCGTAGCCGCTCCTCATCTTCTTCGGTTTTAGATCACCGTTTAGGTGGGAAAAAAAAAAGAGAGAGACTTGCCTTATCTCTTTCTCTGCCTTTTTGTGGATGGTGTCGGCGACTAGGACGGAAGAAGGGTCTCGCCGTCACGGATTTCGTTTCATTGTTATTGTTGAGGTAAGGTTCTAAGTTATTTTGTTTTTGCTCTTTCTTATGCTTGTTTGTGACGCGTTACTAGTTAGGGTTAGGGTTTGGTGAGAATTGATTTAATTTTAATTTGAGGATATAATTCAGAAAGTTTCTGTTAGCATAGTAGAGATCCCTAATTTATTTGGAAGATCTAGAGATAGAATTTGGAAGAGATCATAATAGAAAAATTGTAGATCGAGGTCTTGTTTAGCTTATTGCCAAATTTCAGAATTTTTGGAGTAGTATCTTGCAAATTATAAATTTTTAGATGCAAGTGACGTGGACAAGATTTCTGTTAAGCTCTTGAACAGTTTTGATTATTTTCATAATTGTAAGTTTTGTTTTAGATTTAGATTTATATGAGAAAGTTATAGAGGACAATGTTATCTTTGACTCTGAAAAATTTCAGAATTTTTAGCCATGTAAATTGTGAGATATGATCAGATTTCTATAGGTGTGCTCAATACTATTTTTGTAGAGAACATAAAGATTGCTTAGAAAATTTGATGGTCTTGTATATGGAATTTGGAGAAGAGTAATATAACAACGTTATATAGTTTGATGTTACCTAAATAACTCCAAATTTTCAGATTTTATGCATCTGTAGTTTGTGAGATATAGCCCTATTGGTATAAGTATCTCAGATGATATTTTTGTGCATAGCATGAAGAATTATGGCCATTTTGATGATCATGATGATTTAATTGGAAATGATTAGAGATGACCTTTTGTGTGGTTATGTTGGGTAATTGCTATTGTACCCTCATAATAAGCAACATTTGGGAGTGTAGAATAATAGTTTGAACTTTTTGCATTTGTACATTTCTAAAAACTTTTTTTTTAATACTATTACTTGTTAGCCTCGATTTTGTTATCGAAAAGCTAATAGGATCTTTTCCTAAATATAGGACATGCCAAAGGTGTAAAGTTTGGGAGAAATTTTTTGGCGTTAATCAGGTAAGTATCCCACATATAAATCCTTTTATATGTATTTACGTGAAAATTCTAGTTTTGTGAACTTTTGAAGTTCTTGAGAAAAATACTGATTATTTTGATTTATATTTTAAATTATTTATTTATTATTATTTTCAGAATTACTTTAAATTATTTGAAACTTGGAGTTAGTGATATTTTTATTTTTTGGATTAGAATTGTCTGAAAGGTTTGAACATCTATTTAAATTCAGATTATTTAATTTCTAAAGTTTTAGACAGCTTATCTAAATATGTATTACTTTAGTTGTGAATTTCAGATATTTTTTAGTTAATTTTTTTATTATTTAATATTAATAATTTTTTAAAATTATCTGTTCATGGTTGGATTAAAATAACTGGTTTATATTGATATGATAAAAATGGGATTACGTGACTGCAAATTACTTGCATTTTGCCAATATTAATTTTGACAATTTATTGTTTTGTGAATATGAACTATTTTGACACAGTACTCGTAGTCCCCAAACTAACTTTGCAATAACCTTGTCACTGGGGGTTAAACATTGACCGTGTCGACATGTATTCTGATATAGAAACTATAGTTTCCCACCACTTTTCGTCGGTGAAGAATAACGACCTCTGATAAATCTGGCTCGGGTCATCGAGGGTAAAAATATGAGTTCAATAATTCTGGCTCGGGTCATCGAGGGTAAATGTATGAGTTATGTTATTTTGTTTTTGCAATACTTGTTTGGAGGACGTATATGCTTGGTTTTGATATATGTGCTTATTTGAAATAAATTTTGATTTATGATTTTGATTTTGATAATTTATGATTTTTGTAAGTGATCCCTATAATTTTTAGTGGGTGCTTACTGGGCTGTCAAGCTCATAAATCTGTTGTTTATTTTTTTTCATATCAAGAGCTTAATAGATCACCGCTTGAGAATCGCGTTTTGAGGCCTTGCACACCTACTGGGTCTCGGTCTTGTAGGTGTGCGGTCGTTTGTCGACGCACCGAGTCTGACGAGCCGGGTTTCAGGGGTGTGACAAAATCAACAAAAGAAAGTAGAATAATAAACAACTCCCCTGCAAATAATACATCCTAACTTTATGATATACTGATATTAATATTTATTTGGAAACAAAACAAAAAACATAGTTTCTGTAGAACAAATGCAAAATGTATTAAACCATTCAATAAAGACCATAAATTATGTGAAATTAGAGCTCGATAAAAAGTTAAATAATATTGAGATATACAAGACAAGTCCAAATAGAAATGCTACATACATAGCCTCATAAGATATCATACAACAAAGACGAAGTTTTGATACAGAATAAGCACATTGGTTTAAGACGAAGAAGAGAATGTATCAAAGATGGTGGTGTGAAGAGGATCGCTAAGGTGAGTAGCCCAATTATTAAGGGGGCCTTTTCCTGTGGCAGCTGCTTGAACAGCGAAACCAAGGAAGCCAATCATAGCAAGACGAGCGTGTTTAATCTCTGCAAGTTGAAGTCTTTCCTTCTTCTCTGGGTCAGAGGCAAGGCCAAGAGGATCAAAAAACTTTCCACCAGGGTAAAGTCTTTTCTCAGGGTCTAACTCAGCATTTCTTTGGAATTCAATGTATCCGATAAGCAAAATTTCAATCCAAATCAGTGTGGTCATGGAGAATGGTAGAGGAAGGCCGAGGTAGGAAGAACCATCAATTAACTCCACCTATAAATGAAAGCATTATTATTAATAATAAAGAAAACAATAAGTCGAAGATTATAGTAGAACTTTAAAAAATATATATATATATAGAAGTTACAAAGGAGAAAACTATAATGTTAGTATAGCAATCTACTTTGAAGTAGTTAAAAATTATTTAAAACTTAAATTATCTTAAATAAATAATATTTTGTATTAAATTATATTGTTAATGCATCTAGTTTAATTAATAATTAATTTGGTCTAAAATCAAACAAAACTAAAATATTTTGCTTGATTTTAAAAAATTATATCTACTAAATAGATATTCATAAAGTTAATGCATGAGCCTTACATGATCCTATACTATTTCACCTAAATTAAAATACAACAACATGACATAACTAAATAGAAAAAACCATCTCTGTTATTAGACACAGAAAAAATTAGAAGACTATAATAACAATAAAAATTATAGTAATTTTAGTAACACATTTAAAATAAAAAAAAAAATTATAAACTAAGTTAACATTACAGTAACTATAGTAGCAAATTTAAAAACTGAATAATCTATTTCTAAATTTTGAAGTAAATTTTAATCCATTTTAAATTTGTTTTTAGATTCGGTAATGAACTACTATCTATAATTAAAATTTTAAAAAAATGTTTCATATTTATATTTTAATGAATGAACAACAGATTTAATTAAATTATAAACAAAAAAAATCCAGTTTCTGAACCAAGTTTTTGACATATTAAGATGGTGAATACATAAAGCATACACTCACATATGTCAAAACACAAGTATATAAATTATCTATCTAATACATGAAGAGCCTAACATTTTAATATATCAAACATCTCATATAAAACTAACATTATAACATAAATTCGAAAAGTAACATTCTAACCTACCTAAAAATTATTATTAAACAAACATTAATATAAATATATAAGTTAAATATATAAGCTTGAGTTTCTCATTCTATTCATAAACATTACCTTGCCAGCATCTTGCCAAGTGACACCGGTGAGCCACTCAACAGAAATAGCTCCTAAAGTGGCAAGCATGGCCCAACGGCCATGAATGAGCTCACATTCCCTGAACCTCTGAAGGCCGAAAACCTCAGTGTAAGGCTGAAATGGAGTAGACTTCACGTCGGAGACCTCGAACCTAGTTCCGATGATTTCTCCGGCGTTGTTCTTGGCCAAGTTCTGGTCAAGTGAATCCAAATCATACTGCAAGTACTCTGCCGGCTTTCCAAGACCAAAAGGATCAAAACCATAATCTCCGACGAGTGTTCCATCAAGATACTCCGGAGCCTTTGCACCGGGAAACCAAAGTGGCCGGTCAGAGCTCACTGATTTGCTTGCCTTCTTCACGGTCTTTTTTCTACCGAAGCCGAAGCGAGCTTGGAAACGAGATGCCGGTTGATGAGTTTCCGGCAATCTGGTGCCTAAGAAGGTGCAAGTGGCTGCAGCCCCGGTTGTGGAAGAAGCCATGATTGGAAAGAAGAATAGTGTTAAGACTCAAGAAGTGGAGAATGGGAAGGGAGTGAGATATAGAGAGAAGAGAAGAAGGGCCTTATCTAAAGGCTTATCTTGAAGAATGGCTAAGTAGAGATGGGAGGTGATTTCCATGAGGATGTGGTGGGTTGTGATTGGTGCATTAGAGAGGAGAGGTTTTTGTGGTTGGCATTTGGTGGGGGCAAGGGGAGATCTTTTTTTGGCTTGCTGTTGGATCTAGTTTGTGTGTTTTGTGTGGTGGTTGTTTGATGATGAGTGTGTGTATGTGTGTGACTTGGCAAGGTTGATATTATTTTTATTTGATGGTGTTATAGAGCTCTCAAAGAATGAAAATCATGGTAAGAAAAATATCAAAGCATCAACCCGGCCCAATGATATGACTCACCGTGGTGGTATGATATAAGAGTGCTAAAGGGAATGACAAAAGTTCGAATTTTCTTTCAGTAATACTGTTTATATAATGTATACTCATATTCAATATTGTTTATTAGTATTATTCACGAGTCTGGATGTGAATCTTTTGTAGGAGAAACAGTGGTTTACTCCTCCAGAATTGCAGGCAGAGCGATTTTTCTAAGAGGTTCGTAAGACACTGTAATTGATACATCTCCGTACATATATATTCTTTTGGTAATCTTTTAAATAGAGGCGTTTGTAATTGTTAGTCGAATGATAACATATTTGATTTTTATGTAAAAGATGGAGAGTCTTGCTTCTCAATCCATGCTTAAGACATAGGCTGTGGAATAAAAGCATAGTAAAAATAATAATGAGTTAAGTTAATAAGGTCTATGAGGGGGGAAAATTTATATAGGGTTTTGTTTAATGATGTTTTGAATCAAATATTCATGTGTTATTTTGAACTTATAATAATCTTCAAATATTTAGGTTATTTGTAGCATAATTTGATATTCACAATAAAGTTATTACAAGAAAAAAAAATTTACTACATCATGCCAGGGTGTCAGGTGTCACCCAAGAAATTAAATAGTTATATGTATATATGATAATAAAAATTAAATAAATAAACATCTTTCAAATACAATGAGTCAACAATATTGGGTCTTTTAAAAATTGAACAGTTCAAGTAGGCCCACAACTAGTGTGGGATTTTGATATAATATCTAGAGCTAGCTCTGGTTACTTGGAAATAAAGAAACATGTTTGTTAGCTCCTTCATCACCAAGAAAAGAAAGCCTACTCATCTTGACTAGTTCTTGTACATGAGTCACTGTTATATAAAGGTCACTAAGTTGAACTAGAGAGAAACACATAGAAAGAAACCTTGAAACAATAAAAATGGGTTCAATGCTCTCTTGCTCTGCATTCTTTGTTGATGATAAGGCCTCTCAAATTGCACCATCTACAATTGAAGTAAAAAATAGTACTGAAACAATGAAGGAGCAGGAGAAGAAGATGAAGAAAAACATTGATGGTGCACCACTTGTGGTGCCTCATTTCCCGGTTAATGTCCGGCCCGGTCTTCTCTAAGCGCATCTCGGGTTCTTTTAGAGATAATTTTATATGTCGATGTAATTCATTTGTTTGTTTATTTGTTGCTATAGAATTGGTACTGGAATAAATGAAAATTTTACTCAAGAAAATCGAAAATGTATGTATCAAAGGCTCAAAGTTATATTCATGAATGAAGTCAAAGCTGTTTGCAATGTCAGAAAGAACAAAGGCACTTTATACAAGCACTTATTACTGCTTCAAAAGTGAGTAAAAAAAAAAAAGAGAACCATCATAATTCAGCTTGCTGTAAATCATAGAGCAGCATGCTTCATGGATCATCATCTTCTCTTCTTTCGGCCACCACTAGAGATTGTGGGAAATTCAAAGGGACCACTGCAAATGCCATTCTCTAATTATCATTTGATTCTGAATGAGGAGATGATGATTTCATCACTTGAATCTCTATATCTGCTTGAACGAGCAACATTCGATGATGTGATGATAATGCTTGCATTACTGCATCGATCTTATTCAGTAATCGGTGGCGCCTTCAGAGTCCTAAGAAAATGTAGTACAGAAGGGTAACAGGCAGGGAGACGAGCATGCCGAAGATCACCCTGAAAGCGACAAATGTTTTATGCATACAGATTGGTCATCAAACAGTTACAAGTTATACGACTGAGAGATTACCCGGTACTAAGTATGTCTGGGTGTAAACCGTATTCCCGGGCAAAGACAAACGGTACAATTCCTTGAGGGAGAGCTGCCTGTAAAGTTGAGAGATTAAACTAATCAAAACCCAGCTCAAAATGATCTTGTAAAGCTACACAATCTTGCCTCCTAATGCGGAGGATGTAGGGTGTTTTATTACTGTCAAATGTACCACTAAACCTTTTGCTCATTATCTTAATTGAAAAGTGTATACATGGACAGCTAAAAGATGAGCTTAAAGAGAGGACCAAATTTATCGGCATACGCTGACCTGAACAATAGCAGTGTGCAAGTGAACTCCTCTCAATCCAACAGCAATGGATGCAGCAGACATTATCATTGGCCCACTAATAAAGCGTATCACCATGCCAATGCATGCCATCCTTGCACCGCATGCAATGATTTTTGGCTGAAGAGCCATGAATAGACCTACAATGGCACCATTGAAGTAAAAAAAGCATCATTCAGAATCCAATGCAATTCACTCATGCTTAATGGATGCATAATCATGCAAATTTCTAATCATAAAAGATATAATCAAGAAGTTCAACAACAACAGAAGTTGTCCCCAGTTTTACCTAGACTGAACATTGCCATCCCAAGCCCTGCATCCGAAATTATCTTTATAGAGTTCATCACCAAGCTTGGCATGCTCACTTGCCACCTAATCAATTTAATCACTACCAATGAGTTCCCACAAATTAAATTCACAATAAAAGAAGACCTTCAAAATGATAAATGAAAGTTTTCCAATGATTATAAGTGAAAATGCAGCTCCTTTTCTGAATCCATGAACCACATCGTCAAAAGCATTTAAAAAACCAGTCATTGTGATGCTGCTTTGAATTGATTATAAATGAAAAAGCAGCATCTTTCTCAATCCATGAACTCTATCTATATATCAAATAAAACTCCTTTTTTTGACCCATGAACTATGACATCAAATGCAGTGACAAAAACAGCAACTTTGATGCTGCTGATTTGAATTGAATATAAAATATATAATCGAAAATGCAGCAACTTCCTCAGTCCATGAACATCAAATGGAGCTCCTGTTTTGAATTCATGATCTACAAATATTATCAAAAGCAGAGAAAAATTCAGAAGTTTTGATTCTCACTTGAATGAAATCAAGGACCAAAGGAGGCCAAGGATGCTGGAGTATGTGTTTGGATTCCGAGTGAGCTTCCTACAAACAACAGTCAATATGAGCTTAAGCATGACCAGAGGTTGAGGCATCTCTTGATGCTCTCCGTCCTGTTCTTCAGCCATGAACTTGGTTGTGCTCCTAAAGCTCAATTCTTTCTCTCCTGAATCCAAATCAAATCAACAAAAACCACACATTAGGTTACAATTATTCATAGAATCTCAGATTTTGATAGATTAAGTGAGGTTTCTCACCTCCAGCTTCCTTTTCTCTCAACAAAACCCTAACTACCGGCGAGGGAGTCCCCACGGCTGCCGGAGATTTCCCAAGCGCCGGAGTGCCAGCCTCCATCTCGTTGAAATTGGACGCCCTAGGAGTCGGCTGGAGGGAGTACGCATCGGAGGAGGCGCAGCCGGAGGGGGCCGGGGAGCGATTGAGAGCTAGGTCAGCAAGGGTGCGGACGCGAGCCGGCGTCGCGACGGAGTAAATCTCCGCCGATGAGAGTGAGGAGAGCCGTGGGGTGGCAGTGGCGGTGCCGGGCGCAGACGGCGGTGCAGAGGCTCGCCGGATTCGGATCCGTACTGCAGCGCCGGAAGGGGAAGGGAAACGGCTCAATGTCAGCGCATATCGGGTCAAGAGGGTGGCTGGAGAGCGAGACCACGTCAGGGTCGACGGCGAAGCCGGCGATGGCGCCGGCGCCGGCGCCGGGGAACTGCTCGCATATCAACAACCTCGCCGCTCGATACTCAAAGAGAAACAGTAACAATGTGTACCTTCGAGGGATTAAAAAATAAATAACTCAATCCAAGAGGACTTAATTGCAAAATCACCATAAAACATAGTTGTTTTTACATTTAACTCCTCGTATTATTTATTATTTACAATTTCTTATGTAAAAGTGGATTTCTACTCATACACCCCTATAAAATATTTAAATTAATTCAATCTTTTCTTACTTAAAAACTAAATATATAAGCTGTTCTCTTGTGACATCAATAACACAGTATACATGAAGAATATGAGAGCTTAGATAAAGAGAGCAAACCAAACAATGCACTGAAGAACAACAAGTTGAACCATGAGGCTCTGAGTGAAGTTCCCATACATGGCTTGCAACAAAGGTATGCCCATAACTAAAGTGTTCGGCAATGTTGCAACAGAGAACAAAGTTATAGCCCAACCAAAAACATCAGCACCATGATGATGATGATGATGATGATGATCATTAGCAGCAGTTACAGTACTACAACCAAAGAACATAAGCCAGAGAGCAAGAAGAAGAAGGACAACAAGTTTTGAAACAGTATCTGCAAGTATAAACTTAGTGTCCATTTCATAAGGGTTGTTTTGAGAGATGAAATGGAAAGAGAGAACAGGGACAGCAAAGGTGGCAACAAAACGGTTTATGCCGGAGCACTGGTCAGGGGAGAAGATGCGCCACCAGCGGACGGAGGCGAAGGCGAGGAGCATGGCGAAGTAGAGAGGGAGCATGGCACACATGACGGTGTAGAAGTCTGAAGCTGTGATCATGTTGGGTTGGTGGGAGATGAAGGATGGAGAGGGAGACAAGATTAGGTGCTCTCTTTCTTTTTGATATATAGTCTGTTTGTTGGTATATTTATAGTAGAATGGCAAAAGTTATTCTTAATATTAATCAGAGATTTACAGCTAATTGACCACACTTAATATTTATTTTATTTTTATTTTTTCTTGTAAAGTCAAAGTATAGTTGTTTGTTTATGCTGCAGGTTTTCTTTGCTTGTATATCCCTAAAAAATATAAGTATTTTGTAATTAAGCTGAACGTTTATTACTTATTTTTTTATATGATGATTTAGCTCTCCTTCAAATATATTCATTATATTATGTTGAGAAAGGTTTATGAAAAAACATACATGATTTAGTTTTTTTAATATAGTAGAATTCGTTTTTTTGATCTTTCTAATATAATTTGTTCTTAAGATATCTTTTTATTTTAATATTTAAAAAATATAAAATTTTTTTAATATAATTTATTCTTAAAAAGTTTCTATGAGGATTTATATTTCTCGATTTGTTATGAACAAATCATATTAAGGGGATAAAAAAATAAATTAATTATATAGAGAAAACATATTAATACTGTATTCTCTGATGATATAATATAATTATAGATTCTGAGGGGTTGTATACTTGTATATGCAATATATATATATATATATATATATATAAACCAGATCCCTAGATCAGACGGTTAGGGTTATTCGATCATAGGCAAAAAAAAAGGGAAGCTCTTGATGCGTCAAATCACAGGAAGGGCCCGTTTTTCAACATAGCCCGTTTACTTTGAGCTCAGAATGGGCTTAAGCTTAACAGGATCAAGATCGGACGGTCCAGATGAAGTTTAAAATGGACTAGCGTCAGTGGGCCCAAATGAATAGAAAAGGACAAAAGCACAACGCAGGCGGGTGTCTCGTTGTTGGGTGGCATTTTCGTGAATCTCTGAAAAGCTGAAGTCATTTATTCCCTCCTTTTTTTTCTCACTCCTCGGTCAACAATCGGGGCCCGCGAGTGAACGGTAGCTGTCCACCACCCCGCTTTTATTCCCAATTTTTTATTAATCAAATAATTAATTTTTACTTTTTATATTTTATGAAAATGATAGTTAAAAAAATAAAAATGTAAATTAATTTTCACGGAATAAATGGAGACAGGATCTGTACATATATAGAACACTAAGATTATTTGTACAAAATTACTATTTATAATTTTTTTAAAAAAATATATTTTCATTCATAATTCGATTTTCACTATTAGTTTAAAACTGTAAAATTTAAATGAAGATAAGCTATCAACATAACAATTGTTGTTGGTATAAATTAATATTTTATAAACAAATTTGGACAGATAACATTACGAAAAATAATAATTATTTTTACATTTTTTAAGCATTTTTATAAATATATTTTTTTCTTATATTTAAATTATCTTTGTTTTGTGATGGCGAACGGACGAGGTGGGCAGGGTTGTGGGGCCCAATCCAGTGATCAGGAAATGACGAAAAGAACCAGATTATTCTCCGACATTACTGTGAGGTATGGGCCCCACATCCTATAGTTTGACGATTTAATCTGGACCATCTGATTGAATGATGGGATCCGGCACGAATCTTGAGGCTCTTGATGGCGCCAAGAAGCCCGCTTTCTCTACGTCTATCGTGTCTGCTTCGTGCTTTCAAGCTTCCATCTTTGCTTCGCCATGGCGGAGCAATCCACGCGAAGGTCGTCGTCCATGGCTTCCTCCCTGACGCTACTCTTGAGACTGATCTTCTCCTCATGTATTCTCGTTGTGCTTCCTCTGATCTCTGCCATGCACGGCAAGTGTTCGACCAAATGCGGCAGAGAACCATGCACGCATGGAATATCTTGTTCTCTTCTTACGCGCAGAGCTCTCTCTATCACTTGGTACTCGGACTTCTTCGTCCATTTCTTGACTCTGGATTCCGGCCGGATCACTTCACTGTTCCGGCACTCTGCAAGGCCTGTGGTGGTGGTGGTGGTGTTGGGCTTCGAGAGATCGGGATGGGATTGCATTGTTGGGCGATCAAGATTGGTGTTCTTGATGTTGTATTTGTTAGCAGCTCTGTGTTGGATATGTATGCTAAATTTGGGCGCTTGGATGATGCCTGCAAAGTGTTTGAACTAATGCCTGAAAGAGATGTTGTGGCGTGGAATGCGATGATAACTGGGTTTGTGAGAGCTGGGCAATTTGTTGAGTCATTGGATTTGTTTAGGAGATTGCAGCTGGAGAGGATGGGCATGGATTGGAGAGTGATTCCTAGTGTTTTGAATGCTTGTGGGAGCACTGGGGAGTTGATCAGAGGGAAAGAGGTTCATGGGAGAGTGATTAGGTGTTTGATGTTTGATTCTGATGTTGTCATTGGGAATGCTTTGATTGATATGTATGGGAAATGTGGGTGTTTGAATGATTCACAGAGAGTGTTTGCATGCATGGGTTTGAAGAATGAAGTGACATGGTCTTCGATGATTGCTTGTCTTGGAGTTCATGGCAAGGGGGAGGAGTCATTGAAGCTCTATGAGGAGATGATAAAGGAAGGATTCAAGCCAAATTCTATTACATTTACGTCGGTTTTATCCAGTTGTAGCCATTCCCGTCTTCTTGTTGATGGCCGGAGGGTTTTTGAATCAATCAGGGAACCGAGTGTTGAGCACTTCGCGTGCATGGTAGACCTCTTCGGCCGCTCTGGTGACATTAAACAAGCATCGAGGTTGATAGATAAAATGCCGATGAAACCATCGGCAAGTGTGTGGGGAGCATTGCTTGCCGGTTGTGTTCTGCACAAGAACGTAGTGATAGGAGAGATTGCAGCACACAAGCTGTCTGAATTAGAGCCCAGCAATTCTAGCAACTATGTTGCACTTTGTGGTATCTATGATGCAGTTGGAATGTCTGACAATGTGTCTAAGATCAGAGCAAGGATGAGAGAATTAGGAATTAGCAAGACACCAGGGTGTAGTTGGATTATCATCAATGGCAAATCGCATACTTTCTATCAAGGCAACATTTCTCATCCATTTGCAAAGAGAGTTTGTGAGGTTTTACTTCATCTTCATTTATGGATAGGAAAGGATGAAGATGTTTATCACTCTATCAACCATGAAACAAACACCCAAACATCATCTGAATCACATTACTATCTGTTAGATTCTGGTGAGAAACTGACAAAACTAACATCAACGTACTGAATCCTAATAGTAAGAATCCTTGTTCAATGAAATTCACTTTGTTAGTTCTATATATTTTCACACGTGCATTCAGAGTATCACTGTTGCTGACAATGCAGTTGAACCTTCAAGGACAGTCAAGTAGGCCATTTTCAAGGTTTACATCCAAATGCAAGATGCTGAATTGCTTTTAATGGATTCAACTGTGATACATAACAAGCCTAGCTAGCATGTCAACTGAATTATGATTGTAAGTATCAATAGCATATGAAATTCACATTGTAGAAAGTTTCTAGATCTTAGTGTTACTTTAATTGAAAATGAAGCTGAACTTCATGGGCAGGAAAGGAGGTCATGACTAAGGTTCATATCCAAACACAACATGCTTATCATGGATTCAAATGCAATACAAAACAAGCTCTAACATCAATTGAATCATGACAGCAAGCTGTAAGCATCCTCATCTGTACTCAAAGTGCTACATCCTTGTTGAAGATCCAGCTGAACTTCACCACATGCGGCGCCATTGTCTTCGCTCTCTCATCTGCTCGCTCCTGCATCTTCCTTATCCTTGCAGGCAACCCACAAACAAACTCCTGCGCTCGACGCCCTGCTGAGCTAAGTCCTTCAACACTTTCAAGCTTCCACCTACCAACCAAGAACTCTAGTATGTCAGCATAATCTCCAGCAGTGTACACACCCAGACGCTGCGCCAGAGCAGAGAAGTTCTCAAACAGATGAGGATCACATCCATCACTCATGAGATGAGCCGGCATTGTGATGCGCTTGCGCATCATGTTCTCAATGGAAATAAGAGCACCATCAGGATCAAGCTCAATAAGCTTCTCCACAATCCTAGTATACGCAGTCTCATGACGCTTCTCGTCTGCAGCAATGGTGCCACAAATCCTAGCAAGAACAGAGTCACCATAATTCTTCGCTAGCCTAGCAGTGTTTCCATGAGAAATAAAGGTGGCACGCTCTTGAAACGAAGTATATATGTAGCCTAAGTAAGGGTTGTTCTCAGTACCAGGGTCCTGCATGCAAAACAATGCAAAAACTAGTAAAACAGAGCAAAGAGAAGCCATTGATGAAGCAGAGATATATGTTAACAATACCATGCCAGCACCAATAAGATACTGCACCGTCTTCTCCACCATCATCATATCAACTTTTCCAGACAAGTAGAGGTACTTGGAGAGGAGATCACCATGGCGGTTCTCCTCCGCCGTCCAAGCTCTAGTCCACACAGCCCAAGGGGTGGAACTCGCCCCTGTCTCATCTCTAACACCATCCAACGTATTGATCATTGTTTGGTACGTTGGCAGTGCTTCCTCTGTGATCATATCTCCGACGAGAACCACGAAGTACTCGTCCGGAAGCTCGCCGGACCTTGCACGGAGTTCTCTAACTTCGTGTTGGAACTCGTCGGTGGGCTTCGCCGGGTCCGGCAGGAAGTCCATGGGTTGCCAGCACTTCTCCACAGGCTTCAGTAATGGCAGCAAGTTACTGGACGCCCATCCGTCAAGGCTGCGAAAAACCTCAGCTTTCTCCGGCGGCAGTGAGTGGGTCACTTTCCGGCGCAGCTGCGGTGGGGCCAGCACGGCGGAAACTGGACTCCGGCGATGCGGCGGTGGCGAGACGCGATGGCCGGCGAGGAAGTGGGCTTGCATGGCTGCTGTTTGTTGATGGAGAAGAAGGTGAGTGTTTCATAATTATATAGACGTTTTATTACCAAAATATCCTTAGTTTTTTTGTAAATTTACTAGGCTTTTAAGTTTATTTTCTTGGTTTTGATGGGGGTATTTTGGGACATTTCAAAGGGCATGGACTAAAGTGAAAAACGGTGGGTGCTGTTGATTTGGGAAAACCATGGATTGATTTGTATATTTATAAGGTGGCAAGTGGACACGTGGCAGTTGATGAGGTGAATAGGATGTGTCATGCGAGGAGGTTGGTTGGACCGTTTATAGCTCATTTGTGGTTAGGTCTGGTTAGGTCTTGCTTCCTTGGTTTAGTTTGAATTTAAATAAATAATTATCTTAAGTTGATTAATTTAATCCAAATTTGTTTTTAGCTTTAATCACATGATTCACTCATGATACCTCTTTTTAGCTTTCAGTGTTTATTTCTTGGTTGAAGAAAATGAGAATATCAAAATGGTATCGCTATAATTCTGCAAATAGTAGTGCTATTTTAAATTATAATTTTTTTTAGTTCCTATACTATTTTAATCCTCTTAAACCTTAAACTCTTTAAGAAAAAAAAAGATTGATATAACTTAATTAAAATAGTTGAAAAAGTAAAAGGTTATATTTTAAAGTAGAGAGATTAAGAACATATATTTAGAGAATTACACCAATAATATCACTAATATGATGATATTCTTTCTATAATTTCAAATATATATCAATTCTCGAGTACAATTGTTATTTACTAAACTTTTTTTTTAAGATAAATGTGCATAACTCACAAACACTTATTTTTGTGAGTTGAGAAAGATTTAAACCGTCATCTTTTATTAGAAAAAAATAAAAATAAAAATAAAAATTATAACTCTTAGGTTATACAGACCATTATTATCTACAATGTAAACCGGTTTGATATCATGGCAATTTATTTAAATAAACAAAGGCATTACATAGAATAGATGACCATTGGTATGTTATTTTTTAAAGTCTCTCATCTGAAAATAGAAATTTATTTAAATAAACAAAGGCATTACATAGAATAGATGACCATTGAACTTATTTGGATATTCATTGAACTTATTCATGAAACTATAAGGAAAGGTACATAGAGAGAAGGGTCTTTGTGATTAAAGAGAAGGCTTAACAGACCCAAGTCTTTCATCCTTCTTGATCTCTTCTTGCACTTTGTAGTCCTCAAGGGCATCAAAGGCTATAACTTGATGGCCATGAGGACCTTCAACAATGGCCTCATGGACATGAACATGGTCCTCAATCTTCACTGCCTCCATCTTCTCAACCTTCTTTTTGTCCTTCTCCTTCTTGTTCATCATGAAGCAACATATGATTGATGTGATGAAGGTGGGAATCCAAGACATTGTTTGTGAATGTTTGTGGAGATTGTGAAGATTGAGAGCCTGTTTTATAGTAATGTGAACAAGTGACTTGACTCTCATTCCAAGCCTTTTTCATGGTTTGCTTATAATCAATGTGTTGCTTAATGTGAGCATATTATTTTCTATTTTTGCTCTTGTTGTTGGTGGTGATGTTGAGGTATATGATTTTGATTTTTCAAGTTTTTGGCTTTTTATGTGTTTATGGAAATAAGTCTTCAAATTATGTTATTCGGAAGCATTTATATATATATTGTCTTCGACCTACTGGTTTTGTAAGAGTCACATACTCTAAACCAGTCTGAGGTGAGATACTAAAAGCTTGAAATATTGAAAACTTTATAAGATGAGAGACCTTTTTAGTTTAGTGTATTTTCATACATAATTTGAAATCACTTGTTTCAGCAATTCAAGTGTCCAATATTTAACCCAACTTGCGGAGAATATTGGATATTTGTCAACGAGCACCTTCTGAGAGTTCATTGACATAAAATTCTCGTTTGTAAGATGGTCTGTAAAATGTGTGACCCATTCCTTAGCGAAAGTTACCGGTTTTAACATAGACTGTCAGGAGTGACTTACTACTTCTCCTCAATTTTTTTTGGATGTTATACATGTAGATTTTCTTGAATAAAATTCACTTTTTTAGTTAAAAAAAAAAGTGTCCAGTATTTTAACCAATTTGTGTTGGTTTTCAATCAATTCTTTTATTCATGAAAAATATATTAAAACTATTTAAAATAAATAGCTATTGGAAAAAAAAAAATAATTAAATGAGCCTTAAGTTATCTATTGCTGAATTGTTTTTTACATTATGTATTTTATAAAATAAATACTTTTGTGAAAATTAGATGTATTTTCTCCTTTGTTTATGGGATGTTTGGCTCAGAAACAAAAGAATAATTAAAGGAGTTTATTTCAAAAAAAAGATGATATATCTTTTGTTATTTCTAAACAAAGAAAAAAGAATAAGCTTTTTTCGATCTTTTAGTATTCTCCAACCACATTTTTTAACAAATTTTAAAGAGATTTTAATTTTTTTTAAAAGCAAATAATTAGTGTGATTGTGTGTATTGGGGAAAACAAAAATAATAAATTTCAAAAATAATTTGAGAAATATCAAAGGTATACTATAGAAATAGGTAAACTGTGAATATTCTCTATAAAAATAAATTTTGCTTTTATCCTTTTACAAAATATTGCTATATATATATATTTTTGAAGATCAAATATTAATTATTTAATAATAGTCTAGACTACAGTTGATTTTTTAAAAATTAATTACGGACCAGTCACAATTTTTAGTTAATTTTTAAATTGATTTTTAACTTTATAAATATATACATAAATAAGATTTTAAAGATTATATTAGTAATTATCTACTGTTGGATGCATATAAATTAGCAAAGTTTGATGGCATATCTATTTTTAATGAAAAATAGATATGCCATCAATATATTTAAGCTTTTTTTTTTTACAAAAATAATAATAATAGTAATAGTAATAATAATAATTATAATAATAATAGACTCTTGGAAAACACCACTCTTTTTCTATAAATGGTTCAATTGATGAGTCTAAATCATCTCGCCAAAGTTTGAGAAACACTAATATAAATATAAAATTATAGACCTAGTCTTACTATTTAATCTTTGCCTTTCAAATTATCTCCATAGAACCCCTTATTAGTTATTAGTATGTTATTGCAACATTAATTTTTTTTAAAAAAATAAAAAATAAAATAAGAACTTGTAACAAGATAAGAATAAAGTGAAAGAAATTGCATTAACTTAATTATCGGCATTAACTCCTGAAGTATTAATACTCAAAAGCCATTTTACCTTTCTAATTATAAAAATACCCAGTTTATACTACATTGGTAAATAAATAAATATTTTATCTATATTGAAAAATAATTTATTTTTAAGTAAAAAATATCTACAAAAATCCATTCCAAAAGCCAAAAATGCATTGATAGTAAAAAAACTAATCTAAGTTTTTTATTTCATGTAATTTCTTCAAAATCGTGAAATAAGTGGCCATCCTCAAAAATATACCATAGGTTTTTTTGTATTTATCCTTTTACTTATATAAATTTTTAAAATATATTTAAAAATATAAATACGGGAATAACTTTTTTTTTTATATTATAAATGACAAATAAAAATAATTAATGATCTCTTGATTAATCCCTATCTAAAGCGTTCATCCTAATAAAAAGATAAATTCTAAATCTATGACATACGCTACGAATGTATAAATATGTTAAGAGATTAACTCTATTCTACATAAATATTTTTTATACATAATAATAATAATAATAATAATAATAATAATAATAATAGCAATAAATTATTAAACATTAATTTTACCAAATTAAACATTACTAGACCCTTTCACTAATTTACCACCATTTTCAGTTGACCTCCTCTCACCGTTGATGGTGATATGGTACTGATCTCGAGGCAATGCCATCTCTCAAAAACCCCAAAATACCCTTGATAGGGAACTATATAATAATCTCTTCATCAACTACTCACCACCAACTCTCTCACTCTCTTTATCGATTCCTTACTTTCAAATGTTCGAACATTTTCGTTGAGTTTTTCATCGATAAAGATCCAATTCATCCTCAAAAGAAGCGATTTTCTTCGAAATTTTGTTCAATTTGAGGTGGAATTCATATTTCGATCGAGTGTTTGCCAGAATGCGATGATAATTCGAAGGATTTCTTTTGATTTCTCCAAGAAAAGCGCGGATTTTTAAACCCTAGATCCATGCTTCTTTAATTTTAATGGGAAGTGTAGACGAAGAGAAGGAGCGATCTTGATGGTTTCGTCGGCGGCGTGGAGCTTCAGCCGGAGCTCGTCGGCGCGATTATCCACCAGAACCACGAGTTTCAACAGTCATCGCAAATGGTTTCCCTCTGCCGCTGCTTCCTCGCTAAGCTTGATCGCCATCGTCTTCTTGTTCTCCTCCCTTGTCTGCGCCTTCTACTTGTTCACTGTCTGGCGGATCCCAGCTCCCGACCCTGAGTTCTTCTCCGGCGCCGGGCAGTATTGTGACGTCTTCGCTGGGAGTTGGATCCTGGACGATGCCTACCCGATTTACAACAGCTCCGAGTGCCCCTTCGCTGAGCGTGGTTTCAATTGCCTCGGTAATGGCCGGAATGACACCGGTTACTTGCGGTGGCGTTGGAAGCCTAGCAGTTGTGACATCCCGAGATTCGATGCTCGGGAGGCTTTGCGGAGATTGAGGGGCAAAAGGATTGTTTTTGTTGGGGATTCGATGAGCAGGACGCAGTGGGAGTCATTTATTTGCATGCTGATGACTGGAGTGGATGATAAACAGAGTGTGTATGAGGTGAATGGGAATCAGATCTCGAAGACGATAGGGTTCTTAGGAGTGAAGTTTGGGGGCTTTAATTTGAGTGTGGAGTTCTTCCGGTCTGTGTTTCTTGTGCAGCAGGGATTGCCGCCAAAGCAGGGACCTAGGAGAGTTCGGTCCACGCTGAAGTTAGACACGCTGGATGTGATGAACAAGAGATGGATGAATTCAGATGTTCTTGTATTCAATACCGGGCATTGGTGGACGGCTACTAAACTGTTTGAAATGTGAGTTTCTCTTTATCTGGTTATGTTTAGGTGATCCGTGGCCTTATTGGTTGACAATTTGTGCTCATTGAATTGTTATGCATTTTATGGTGAGCTGTGTCTGCTTGTTCTACTTAGCTGGTTCTTTTCATGAAATTGATTTTTCTATTGGTTGAATCTCTTACATTTTAACTTCTATATGGCTTTTTCATGCGTTAGCTTAGAATCTTGTGATACATATTTGCTTCTTCTTGTGATGTATCTCATTTTGATTAATGATGATGTAAATGAAGCTGTGAGTTTTCATCTTGCAATTAGAATTCATGCTTTAGAATGATGCTATAACTCTTCCTGATGGTTATTCCTGGTTGGAGTAAGAAGAGACCAGTATAGGCGGTTTCATTATCCTTCTTTAACTTGAATACAAAAAGTTGAAAGCACTTCTGACCTGAACTAACAATGTGATCTTGAGGTCTTGTGTATATTTAGTATGATTGCCTGATGTACCAAGATGACGCCATGTTGTGATCAAGAGTTATTTACCCATTCTGAGATTCTTTATATTGTGCTAATAGCAATTCTAAAACATTTTATATCAGTGGATGCTATTTTCAGTTTGGCGGATTGTTGAAGCTTGGATTACCTGTCACTGCTGCCTTCAAGATGGCGCTTGAAACTTGGGCTTCCTGGGTTGAGACATCAGTCAACACAAATAGAACGCATGTATTTTTGCGGACTTTTGAGCCCTCTCATTGGAGGTATGCTGTTCATGTTTCCAAGCAGATGAGTTTAAGGACCACATTTTTGGTATTATTGTGCCCTTGAACCAGATGAATTAGATGGCATATTTTCTCTCATATCACACAATAGTGATTTGATATAAGATCTTAACTTTAACTTCGGTTAGCTTTTGGCTTTTGCTTGTGTGTGAATATCATCAGCAACAACTGGCATGTTGGATGAAATCTCCTAGTTCATAGGAACCAAAATTTCCCCACCAATTTTTGTTCCTCTTTTCCGGCTTTGAATTGTCATAATATAATATTCATATAGCAGGATCGAGGCTGCCAAACAAACTATATTTTGCATTAATATTGAATTTGTAAACCTTTTCAATAATTAAGCTATCAAACAGTAGTCTGATCTCTCCTTCATGTTATTATGTTATCTATGTAGTTTTCCACAGCAAATGAATTTTAAATTCAAGATCATGTACAATGATATAATTTTTGGTCCTTCTGGACATGTTTGATGTGCTCTAAATATCAAAGATTAAACGTCCGAACAATGCAAATTGCTGCTTGTTTCATGTCCTGCGTGTTAGCTCCTTGCTATATCATGCTTTATTCATACACAGGTGACAAAACCTGAAAGCAACATTATTTTCTGCCAGTGATTCAAAACAAAAGGTCTGTGAAGTGACAGATCAACCCGCTTCTGAAGCGATAGGTGATGATCGGAGCGAATTTGGGGACATCATAAGAGAAGTAGTTGGGAAAATGAGAGCTTCTGTGACAGTTCTTAACGTGACATTGATGGGAAAATTTCGTAGTGATGCTCATGTTGGCACTTGGGGCTACCCGTCATCCATCCTCGATTGCAGCCATTGGTGTCTTCCTGGAGTTCCTGATGCTTGGAATGAGCTTCTATTGTCTTCTCTATTTACAAATGGTATAATTTTCCTTCTGGCAACACATCGCTATAGAAGCCATACCATTCTATTTAGTAGGCTTGATCACAGCCATATCATTTTTCCTGTTTTGAACTCTTCTTGTTGTCAATCATGAAGATAGCTAGATCCTATATAGCATATTCTGGTTTTTTATTCTTTTAGTGCATATGATTCATGCATTAGGGCTCACTGTGTGCAGTAGGGAAACAGGCCCCTTCATTTTCTGTGTAAATTTAATGATTACTTGTCACTAAAGCAGGAACCCTAGTACTTGTGGCACATTCTTAAGTTTTCACCTATAGTAACTCTTTTGTTAATGATATTTCTACCAAAAATTTGACATTGATTATTGATGCATACTCTAGGCTGTTTGTTTTTCACCCATGAACTAGCAAAAACTTTGTTTATCAGAAAAACAAATTTAAGGCTGAGTCAGGCCTTAATTTATGATAAGCTGCAGATTCGATGATGAGTTTTTTTTTCCTGTTGCACTGAAACTTTTGTCATTGTTGGTTTTCTTTGTTTTTTTACTAATCTATGGGTGGTTAAACATGGCAGCCGCATAATATTGAATAGCAGTGTGCTTTTTATTTTGTTACCATTCATCTCTGTTATTTATTTATTTATATATTTATTCTCTTTGCAGACTGGAGAAAGTTTGGGAAATAATCACTGGAATTGACAAACATCATTTGTTCTGTCATAACTTTCTGGTTTTCATCCAACAGATGTAGAGGACAGAGCTTGGTTTTATATCTCTGAGATGCAGTCATCTACTGAGATTTTCCTTTTTTTTTAATTCTTTTTGTAAAATGACAAGTACTGTTATCAATTAAATTGTATGTATTGACTTTTATCTAGTAAAACCCAATTCAATTCTTTGAACAGTACTATGCTATAGGGTGTTCTGTGGCATCCACAAATGATGTATCCATCTCTGCTGTAATCCAATATTTGTTATTTCTGAAGTATTACATTATATATATATATATATATATGACAGTTTGACATTTAACATTTTGCAGGTTCAAATTTTCTTTCTTTCTTACAGATGGCTTCAGATTGTCAAATTTTGTCAAAACACAGAGTTGATCCTGTGTGGAGCTCAGTTGCACAAAGTTTCCGTCTTTCACCGCCGGTAAGTTGCTCATGCCATAACATTTTGAATTAATTCTCATAAAAAGTATTTGCATTGGTCATAAATCACATTCCTCTGTACATTGTTTTCTTCAAAACTAAGGAAAAAGTTTACCACACACTAGATGATCATAAGTCCTATAAAATAACTGTATCTGTGACTCTTTGATTTGCTCAAACTTGTAACCTTATTTTACTTGCTCAGATGTTCAGGCATTCATTTGCTTACAGCAACAACATCTCTGTTTTATGATGATAATGATAATGATCTTGTACAAAAAAAAAAATTGCAGGGTTGTGTGTATCCCAAAAATGGAGCAACAAATTGTTCATGATGGAATGTTTATGTTGACGAGGCCATGCACGTGGGATTGCAAGTTGAGTTTTGACAACCTATTTTTATATTAGGATCTGACTGACACATTGCCACATAGCTTTCTTGCTTTTCAGCAGACATGAGTCTGATGCAAAAGAGACTGCAGTGTTTTTTTTTTGCAGATAGATCAACTTGATTCATTATTTGCATGATTGGCCTCTCTGTCCCCACAGTTACAACTCTGTTCACACAATTATTATTATTGTTTTTTTTTTGGACATTTATTTATTTTATTTATTTTATTTATTTATTGTTGTCTGTTGAATTTAATATAAAATAATATTTACTATAGAGCTGTTATCATTTGCTAATTTTGAATTAAGATCTATTGTTCTTGTATTTAGGATATGTTTGGATACTTAATTTATATTTGGTTTTTCTTTCTGTAATGTTTTTTTCTTCTTTTGAAGTAGATAGATAATTTAATTTAGATATAAAACAATCATCATGAACAATATATATATAGATATTAGACTTTGATCTCTGGTTTTCTATATATATACCATTTAAGATTTATTTTTTTAATTCAAACCCAAAGCTAAAACAATTCCAATATAAACAGGAATAACTCTTAATCTAGGAACCAAGAATAAACAATCAACATTGAATAAAAAAACATACATTTCACCTTCTTCTTCTTCTTCTTCTTCTCCCAAAGTAAACACTACTCAACATAGAAAAATTCTGAAAGAAACAATATGCATTAAAAAAAAAACATATATAAATTTCATCTTCCAACACTCCAAGAACCCTAGCTAGCATGATTCTTCTCACACCACAATCAACCAAAATATCACAAAGATCAACAAAAACAAAAGAAAAATAGAACAAACACAAACACAAACTTCATTCACAACATACTCTTTTTATACACACAAACACACTCAACTCTTTACCTCAACTAACTTAACAAGAAACACTACTTCAAATTTCAGTGATAATAATTTGTAGTATTAGTAGTAGTAGTACTAGTAGTAGTAGTACTAGTGGTAAACCCAAACCCTGATCCAGCAGCAGCAGTTGGTGCTCCAATGGCAGAAGATGAAGAAGATGGAGATGATGAAGAAGCTGCATGGCCATGACCATGACCACCCCATTCCATATCTTCAACTCCAACAAACACTGCAGCAGTTTCCTGCAATGGAACACCAGCCTGCAACTCCTGCACCTGCCTTTTCAAGAACTTCACATACCTCACAGCCTCATCCAACATTGAAGCAGTGTCCATCTTTGTTCCACCAGGGACCATCCTCTGAAGTATTCTAATCCTTTCACTGATCCTTTCTCTCCTGTGTCTCGCCGCCACGCTCTGCGGTTCATCGCTTATTCTCACGTTCCTTCTCTTCGGCTTTTTTATCGTCGCCGGATCGATATCCACCGGCTGCATGGCTGCTATTTTATACATCATCTCCTTCATTGCTCCCAATCTGCATTCCTCCTCCTCCTCCTCCTCTCCTTCATCTTCATACCCTTCCATTAGCTCATTCATATACTCTAATGGTGTACTACTTGTTTTCTCTAAGTTCATGTTACTAGTGTTGTTGCTATTCTTGTTCTTGTTCTTGTTGTTATGATGTATATATATATATATATGATATATTTATTTATATATATATATAAGATAAGGTATGGAGGGAAATGAACAAATTGTACAGCTGTGCTCCTCGTGAAGTATTGCAGGCTTTTACACATCCCTAGATCTCTATCCATGTTTTTCTTTTCTTTTTTATGGGGTATGAATGCAAGGTGGTTTGGTTTCTTGATGTTTGGTCATTCAACACTGATTGTTATCTTATCAACAACGTATTCTAGTGTTATATCAAATTAAAAATTAACATTGTGTTGGAATCCAGGAAACAAAATCTATTTCTTTCAATCATGCAGTAACAATTTCAAATTTAAGGCTATGCAGTTACTGAGCTGTGCTTGACCAATTCAGTAGCATCCTCTTATAGTCACAGAAATTCTCAAAACAAACATCAAGTCTTGGATCATTGATCTTAAGTTTCCAATGTCCATCACTATAGTTTGCCTTCTGAGCTTCTCTTCTATGCCATTCTAATCCTGCCTTCTGCTTTGTTCTCAGCAAACAAAATTTCTGCAACTTTTTAGGCATCTTACACTACACAAAAAAAGTGTTTTTGAGGCGGTTTTTAAAGCTCTATAGAGGCGGTTATACCCGCCTCATAGATATAGTGTTGGTTTTTACCCGCCTCAAACCGCTCAGTATCGATCGGCTCTACATTTTTAGAGTCGGTTTCAGTATCAACCGATTGGGGTAAGTTTCATCTCATCAAGCGGTTTTTTTAATAACAAAGTAGAGCGGTTATAACCGCCTCTATAGCTACTAAGTTTCATTATCTTTCAATAGTTTTAGAGGTGGTTATAACCGCCTCTATAGCTACTAAGTTTTGATTGCCTTCTAATAGTTTTACATGTGGTTATAATCTATACAAATTATAAGTGGTAGAGGTGGTTATAACCGCCTCCATAGCTATTAAGCCTCAATAGTTTTAGAGGCGGTTATAACCGCCTCTATAGCTAATAATTTCTTACATGTTCATATTTTTAGAGGTGGTTATAACCACCTCTAAATTTATTTATTAATTGAATTTAATTAAATTTTAATTTATTTTCCTACTAATAATAAATAAATTTGTTTAACCTGTAAATCAAAAACATAAATCTTTCAATACATTCAAACATATGCTAAATTCAATTTCATCAACTTTTATTGACAAGTTATGAGCTAAAGTGCAATATATTTTGATTAATAACAAAATGTAAAGAGTTTACACTATTCATGTACTTTCATTACAAAATATATTTTGGGTTAATTACACAAAGTAAAAAACTTCATATCCTCTTCATCTTCAACCCACTTGATCTTAACTATGAATTCTCTAAAATCTGCAAAAACATATAAATGAAGCAAGTTAGAGACCATGAATGCATGATTAACTAGGAGTATTCATGCAAGAGAGATAAGTAACATGGAGTTGCAATATATAAGAACAAAACAGGACACCAGCCTTGCCATTATAAAAACATAAATAAAAAACAGAGACTACATTTCAGCTGAAGCCTAAGCCAACATCAACAGATCATAGCCTCCTATTCTTTTTCTTTATGGTCGCACATACTTGTAACTTGTGATAAGGAAATGCATCATCAGGAACAAAGAGAAAAGTTTTGGGATAAACACCCTTCCATTCACAAGTCATTGATCCAGATGATGTCAACTCAATATAACTTGGATGGTTGTAAACTGAAAGTTTATATGTAAACTCATAATCTTCAGCTGCTAGACAAATGCCAATAACTGGGAGTGCAATCCCTTCAGCTAAATATCTATTAATTAGGAGGAACAGACGATTATCAGGAGAGATAAGAATGTCAAATTCTTGATCAGTAACACGTACATCAAAGCAGGATTCATAGCTGAATAATTGAACTGCAGTTTTTTATGGTTGTTTGCAACATGCTGAGAAAGACTTGTCATGCAACCTTTAAATGAACAAAGAGGGCAAAAGCATTGTGCATAAATGCATGACTTCTGGTGGGATGCTCTGTCTAAGTAGGTCACAGTTGCATCACATCCAGCATTTGAGCAACTTATTTCCATTGATTCAATGATTCTTTCTAATGTCAAACAGCAAATAAGACCATTGATTTGAGAACATGATGGACATTTGCCATAAAGATTGACACATCATTTAGAGCATATCACATGACCATGACACTGGGTGAAAAAAATATGTGAAAAAAATAATCCGTTAGGTGACAAGAAATATATGGTGCAAAAAGTAGAAATAATTATAAAACCTTTAACATCATAGTATAGTTAACATGCATTTTGATGTTGAACTTTAAAAGTGTTTTCCTTTATTGATTAGGAAATGCTCATCATCACAAATACTCAAAAATAAATTTCCTAAGAATGGTGAGATGATTCCAGAATGGGCAAATGATTAGGTCTAATTCGGAAGTTTCACGAGTTTGAAACACACAAACAGCTACCTAATACTGTTAAATTAATCAACTTCAGTGTAACTTCTAGTTTGAAAATTGATCCAATATGAAATGTGATGTTAATAAAATATCACAGAATGGTTAAACTACTATTACTGTCAACATCTGATTGGAAAAAAAAAAATGCAAACTTATGATGAAAGCAAAGATAATTTATTGATTACTCCAAAGACCATAATGCACCAAGATTACCACAAAGGCTCAAAGTTCAACACACACACCACTCACAAAAAAGGAAAAGAAAATCAGATTTAATCACATAAGATATGATATAATAAGAAAAAAATGAGACAAAACAGGTTTTAGCTGTTCAAATAAACAGGACAAGCAACCTGTTGTCTACTTTCATCATATACAATTAGTGATCTTGCTCATGTTTATAACAACATTGAGTCAATCCATCAATATAAAAGGATAGATATCTTAAGTGGTTGGCTTAGTGCTGCGTACAGCATTCATCGTTGTAGAGAAGAACATTGGGCAATAGGAAAAATATGTTGGTTGAGAGGCTGAAAACCACTCAAGAATAAAATTACTAGCAAAAGAAAAAAAAAATCACTGAACAAAAAATTTGTATAGAAAAATATATGAACAAAATCCAGAACAAGGACAAGGTTCATATCCTTCCATCAGATGCATCAAGGCACATCAACTAGTTAAGTAAGACACTTATAACTCAAACTTTCTCAGTAAAAATAAAAGAAAAATAAAAAATCTAATCTGCCTAAGTTCTCTCAAAAGCAACTATAATTAATTGCTTCCAAGTACAACCACTCATTTGAAAATGGCTTGTGCAAACTCACACAAAATTTTCAAATAAGAAAAGAAGGCCTTTGTTCCCAGGACCCATTAGGAAAATATATACACCATATAATCACAGAATATAAATGACAGATTCTGACAGGAATATTGCTGATCCAAGTTTCATATTTGAGCTATATAGCAGATTGTCTGAAACAGAGGAAGGAACTAACCTGGAGGTGAATGTTAGCTAATGTCAGTGATGAAACAGGAATTAAGCTTCAAGTTGATCTCTTCTGGTCTGTGTTGTCTATGTGAGAGACCTGCAAATTTGGAGATCTTATAAGAACTTTTGAAGATAATTGACCACTTCAAAATGTTAACATAAATCAGAAATCAAACTTGCCTCACTATTTCTCATAAATCAGAAACACCTATGTCAGGCTAATCTCAACCAACAAATCGAACATCCTCGTCTTCACCTCCTGCACCAAATCAAATCACAATTACCACCATTTTCCACACAAAAAGAACAAAATCGAAGCAAAAACCCACCTCAGCCAGCATAAATGCATCATCAACACCATATCCAGACTCCAAAGAACCATATGCCTTCATAGAAACATATCTCCGCGCAACAATCTCACCACCACCACCACCAACTGATTAAAATTAATAATCAGAAAACTTACTCAGCGGGAGGGAAGAAGCCGATCAGGGAAAAACCAAGGAGTGAGAACCTGCATCAAAGTATAACCCAAGACAATCAGTGGATGGCGAATTGAGAGAAGAGTAAGAATAAGGGGAAGGAGAAGAGAGAAGAAACCTCCTCAGCGGAGCAACGAGTGGAGAAGTGGGTGATGGGCCTCGATGGTCGCTGAAGCCACTGGGCCTCGCTCTCTTGAGAGAGACAATGTTGATAATTAGGGCAAGGCGACGGCAAGAGCAGTGGTAGGAGTCGCGCTTGTCGGGAGTTAGGGCGCACGAGAGAGAGAAAGAGAGAGTGAGTGAGAGAGGTTTTTTAATTATTTTTAAAATAAAATTAATGCAGAGGGGGTTTGAGTAAACCGGTTCTAAAAACATGGAGAAAAAATATCATGTTTCATTATAGAGGGGATTTTTTTAAACCCCCTCTATTTCACTGCCTCTAAAACCCAAAAGTGATGTAGTGTTATCATGCACTTTCCACCATCTCGAATGCGCGATATCGCTTGCAAACTCTTGCATTATATCGATATTCCAGTTACAATCATAATCTCTGAAGCACAACCATGGTTTCAATCCAAGATAATGCAGTACATAGAGTGCTGGTGGCTCAGCTCCAAACAATCTAGTCTTCTTCTGTTTCACAATCTCTTTATCTCCAATCCAGAAATGCTTCAAAAAATTCATCTTTTTCGGGTATTCGATGCCACCATGTAAATATCTCATTCAAATATCCTTGATCTCCTCCATTGTATGATTTAATCTCATTGATATGCTCCATCAAAAGATCAAATGTGCAGTTGCATGGCTCAACCACCATCACCCCTGAATTGAACAGAGTTGCATTGTTTCCGGTTGCAGTAATCTCCGGCATCTCGAACAACACATCAATGTTTCTCAGTATCAAAAGATCGGCATCGATGAATATGACCTTATCATAGTCTGTCAGCTGCCACAATCTGAACTTGCTGTAATTCCATTCATTGTAAGCATTTTGCTCTGCTTTCGGGTTTCGTATTCTTTTTATTGTCCTTACTTTCCATCCTGCTTCCTCTAGTCCATTCCTGTGATAATCACTGATTGATTCATCAACTAGAATTACTAGATCTCTTGTTGATCCTGCCAATTTAATACTTTGAGCTGCAGCTATTGCACCACATACATACACATGAGCAGAATGCAGTATTGTAACATATGCTTCTCGACGTTGCCAAATTCCTGTGTTTAATCGATCTGCACATCGAGAAGAATATTTTTATTGCCTTCTTTGTTTATTCACAAGATGAATGAATGAATTGAACTTACCTTGTGTGTTGATTAATGGTGATGCAAGTTCACATGAGCCAATTGGGAGCTTGAGTTTTTCTGAAAGATATTTCAGATCAGTAATATTGTACAACCAACCATTTCCTTCTCTAGCGATTAGATTCTTGCAAGGGAATAGATTTGGAATTGGAAAGCAATTGGTGATAAACAGGACATGAACCGGTTTTTTGCCGATATCCATCGATGCTGCAGTTAGTTTTGCTGCTGTAAGTTGCAAATGCAACCTTGCAACATCTCTTGACCAGCTGCCTGATTTGTTGCAAGGAAGTTTAACAGCAATGAGATCGAATTCTAAATTCTTCGGCAATTCAGGGTCTGGAAATTTCGGACAAGACGGCACTTGAGTTTCTTCTTCTTCATCAATCCATTCGGGATAAAGAATATCCCAAGTGATATTACTATTTACATACTCTACAAGTATCACATTTGATACTGAATTTGGCAACAGATTTTGCCAATAATTCACTTCACTTGCATTGAAATTCAGCAATCCCAACATTCATTACTTTTCTTTCTGTCAGTGATTTTTCCAACAACTTTCAGTGTCTGTGTCCAGTTAACAATCAATGGCGATGCGTATCGTGAATCCTCTGATACTATATTTTTGTTCCATTTCCATCTGTATCAGTAATTCATGTATCATGCATTGCAGTAAAAAAATTTTCTTGAATTGAATCGAATTCCGCAAGAAATAATTACCGGGAACTAGAATGCAGAGCATGATCAGTATGATACAAAGTTGGAGAAGAGAAAAAAGTGAGAATTGTGCCGAATATAATGATCGAAAGAACGATCTTCAAAGATCGAAACTTGCAGTTTGAACTTCTTTCTTGATGATGAACACCAAAGAAATCATCAAATTCTTTCAAGAACTTGCTCTTTTGTTGTTTCCTTCTGCTCAAATCATCACTGAATTGAACCAATTAATATAAGTACAGAAAACAAAACTCACACACACACACATTCAAGAATCATATGATATTGATTTCAAAAGAAACAAAGAATTAAAAGAAACTCACAGAGTCCCAGAAGTTCTATAACATTGAGACACCCCCATAACAATTCCTTCTGACAAAGCCACAGCATCAACACAAGAATTCATTGATATATAAATCAATGAAAAATGAATTGAAAAAAGAAAGCATGTAAAGAAAGAACTAAATCTGTGACAATGAAATATGGTATGTAATATGTATGAAGGAGGGATTTAATTGGTTTGGAGTTAAAAAAGAAACTATATTTTGTGCAATAACTGGTTAGATTCAGTGAATATAAGTTATATAACCATTGATATGAATTCAATATTGAAATTAAGTATTAGTGATTTAAAAAAAATGATACTGATTATATAATTTGGATGAATGAGAGGGTGGTTAACAAAGAGATGTGATGTGGTGGGGTGTCAAGATCTCAATTGAAAGAAGAGAATAGAAAAATGAGTGGAAGTTTAGGATGAGTTGGGTTAAAGTTGTTGGAAGAGTGAAGAAGAAGATGATTTGATTTGATTGATTGATTGATTAATTAATTACTATATAGAGTTGTTGAGATTATTATATTGTTTATACTACTTAGGAAGCATTGAAATTGTTGGGGGGATGATATGGCAGGGAAACACATGTTTGATGATGATAAATTATGTGCAAAAATAATCAAAGTCTTTGTTTTGGAAAATTGTGACCAATTCAAATGAATTGGTAGGAATTTTAGAATGTGTACTATCTGTATTTGGAATTCTTAGTTGGCAACATACAGAATATATTTTTTCTTAAGAGGGAGGAATAGCTCTGGAAATTTTTAATACAATTTGCAAATTTTTATAATTTTAAGGAAAAAATATTATGTCTGAAAAAATACCATTTTATCCCTTTTCAATTTTAATTATAAAAATGTCTACAGCAAGAAGGCAAAATAGGAATTTTATAAAACTATAATTAAATTATAATATATTACATTAAAAAAGGGTAGATTATGAAAAAAGGAAAAGGAATTATATAGGTACTTGGGAAGTTGGAAATCTTGAAAAGGATCCCTTTCTATAATTTTCAATTGTGTGAGTAACTTTATTTTTTTTAAAAAAATTATAAAAAAAAGTTAAGGGGAGCAATCACAAAGTACAACTTTGGCAAGTTTGTTCACCCACCAAGGCACAAAGAAAGGGCATGTTAAGACACAGTGAGAGAGATAGGGACCATTAATATATTGTATTATAATATCATATATATATATATATATATATAAATTCTACCAAATAATATGTGGGCCTATTATATAATTATATATCATATACTACGGCCCAGTTCAGACCGAGCTCAATCTATAATTACTAAAATTCAAATTTATTCAAGCCCCAGCCCGGCCCGAAAATATAGACTTTAACTTTTACCAAAACCCATCCAAATTTGAAAATTTTTAACCAAAGCCTTCCCAAGCCCGCCCAAATAGATTTTTCATTGAATAATAAATAAGTTATAAAAAATTAACAATAATATTAATCTATGAATATGATCAAATATTATTCTACAAAACACTTTAAAATTAAAAACCAAACACACATCTTTATTCAATCAAAACAACTGAAATTTAAATCATTATAATCAAATGGCAGTCAACAATAAAATATATATTATATAAGTATAAATAAAACTAATTAATAAATAATCAATGAAAATTCAAATAATTATATATATAAGTATATACAAAACTAATTACTAATATATATTTTATAATTCGGGTCGGGTCAGGCTTCTGACAATAAAAAACAAATCTGGGTCTAGATAGAAGAGCAACTTTTAGTGGCAACTGGCAAGATGAAAACTACTTATTAATTTAAATTTAATTCATATTAAAATTAATTTTAGTGATAATTTAAAATTAAGTTGATTTAAATAATTATAATGTTTATAACATTTATATATAGACTGTATTAGAGTCTCCGAGTTAACATTCTTGTGAATACCCATGCTCCTTCAATGGAAAGAACATGATAGATTGGAAGAGCGGTTCGGTTTCTTCAAATGCTAACTTTCAATTTTTCAAGAGTAGATTTCAGTTTTTTCATTGTCCAATTTAATCCATTATGGGTTCGGATAATTGATCCCTCTTCCATAATTAATTAATTAATTATTTATTTATTTATTTATTTAATTCAACATATTAATTTTTTGTTTTTTGACATTGAATACTTTATTTAGAGTAATCTTATTTCTACCGAAGAGAAATGCTCAAATTTCAGCCCACATAAAATGAGGGTACAGATCGGTTACTTATCTTCTGTGCATAGTCTTGATTTAAATTATTTATTTTGTTAATAAAAAAAACCCTTAGTAGCAAGACATGGCAGAGACTATCAATATTTAAAGCAAATGGAATCAAAAGAGGATGATTTTATATGTTAAAAATAAAAAATAAAATAAGCTATACAAGATAGTTGACATTTTTCTATTTTATATTTCTTATAATAGAAAGATAAGATAACTTTTTATAGAGATTGTAGACAATGAGTAAATAAAATAAAATTTTAAATTTAATCAAATCAAATAAGGAAACATAATAATTATTAATAATTATAAAAAATATGTATCCCATACTAGGGAGAGCTATAAATGCTTTAATACCAATGGTTAGGTTGTCAAAACTTCTATAAACTATATGATTTAATTTGAATCTAAATTTAAATTAATATTATTTTCAAGTTAATCCAAGTAGTATTCAAATTAATTTTTTATTTTCACTTGTCCAACTTTATCACAAGTAACTCAATATTCACAAGCATTAATCCATAAATTAATTTTTATAATTACACTAAAGAAATAAATTATACAAATCAAAACAATATGTGTCTTTACTTCTACTAGTAAAAATGTAATTAATATGATGGATGTGTAACGATGACAATGAACTTCCGTGAGAGAAAAACCAATACCTATTAAATTTTGGTTCATACATGAATTATTTAAATTCATTAAGTGGTGATTTTTTTTCCTTATAAACCCAATCAATCTATTTTTAATTTTCTCACAAAGATTAAAACACATTTTAAATTTTTTAAAAGATAAATGCTCACAAGTCACAATGACACTTTAAGACTCTAAAATGAATTCTAAAAAGACCAAAATACCCTCTTTCATCTCAAGGGTCAAAATAATTTCTTTTTCGTGTGAAAAATAAACTCTAAAAATATCATAGGTTAAACTCTAAAATAAAATTCTATAATAATGAAATATATATATATATATATATATATATATATTAGAATTGTTTCAAAATTCAAGTCAAACATTTTATGTCTAAATTAATCCAATTTAAATTTTTTAAGGCGATAAGTACATATTTTTATGGTATATGAGTTTGGGCTATGATATTAGATTTTTTCCCCTCTCTTAATTTCACGGTTGTCTCTTAGTTTTAAAAACTATTTTTCAATTATTTTCTAAATTTGATTAAAATCTTATTTAAATAATAACAGTAGTAATTAATAATACTAATAATTTACTAATAATAAAATATATGAATAATGATGGCACTGCCATTGCTTAAAGCTGGTCCAATCACATCACCAGTCCTACTTTGCGTCCGGCCCATATTTAATTAGCAAAGGATCACATTTATTACTACATCCCTTTGTGAAGATTCCAACTAAATAATTTTTTTCATTATATTTTTATTCTAAAAATATAATAATTAATCCTTACATCAAAATAAATATTTTTATTTAAAATTTATGATTTATAATAAATATATAATTCATTGAACAAAACTATACACTTCTACCTAAAATACGTTTATATCGATATTAATTATACATGATTTTAAAATATACTTCTATCTAAAATTAAAATTAATTATTAGAGATCAATAGTCAGAGCTTCTCCTATTTTTATGAAATCCCCAATCTATGCTCTTGTTTTTCTCATATGCCCAATCCACTTATATTTTTTAAAAACATAATTTAATTTTCGAATTCAATAGGGTTTTAGTAAGTTACTAAGTTACCATTGATGTGAAAAAATGGTTTGCCTTAATTATAAAATTATAAAATAAAAAAATTAGAAGTTACAATTATACCAATGAAATCTTAATTTTAATTACTAGCGACCTTTTACACTAGAGCAATTTGAGGCCCAAAAAAGTATCTTTATTTAGGCATAAGATACAATGATAAGTAAAAGTGAAATATATATATATATATAAAAAGATGGAGCTAAGTAGTGAGTCTAGAGATGTTAATACTCATCACACAAGTGAAATATAAGAAGAAAGAGAAAAATAGAATGGCATGACTTGGCAGAATTGTTCTACTAATAATTGAGAGTATTTCAGAGTTTTATAAACATATAATAAACTAAAATCTAAAAATAACACAATGCGCTCCAGATTTTATAATAAACTGCTTATATGATTCTTTCTTGGATTTCTGCAGATTCTGAATCTCATCAACGAAGCCTCTCGAAGGTGTTCGGGAAGATAAATCGCTCGCTTAAACTTGCGCTCAGATCCGTCGACTTCACGCGACGATATGGGCGTCCAACTCGACTCGGGAGTAATTAGCTACGCTGTCTCGAGGCCTCTGTCTCCGATGAGTACTTCAGTCGAGCATTTCTCTGCCTTTTTCCTTTTCTTTTTTACGCTCCTTATTTTTCCTCATCTCGGTGAGGATAAGCATTCTTTTCCTCTATTTGTTATCGACATTGTTTTTCTCATCATGCTTTATTTTTCAGGTTTCTTTCTTCATTAATAAATTCGTGGTTTATCCACTTTATTCAAAAAAAAAATAAAATAAAAATAACACAATGAAAAAGAGAAGATTAAAATATATATCAAAATATTAGCTGATTTGTCCTGGGAAGTTTCATAGACTAACAGATAATTTCATCTTAATTTCATTTATATATATATATATATATATATATTTACATAAATATAGAATCAATCATTATACTCTTTTTAAAAGAAAAACACAATGCATCACTAGATGGAAATTTAAACAGTGACATTTGAGTGATCCCAAATTGCATAAAATCCATCACCCACTTCCCTTGCTTTTTCTCTGCAAAAGTTTCCAAGTTCCAATATATATCACTTGAGTTCCAAACTTCCAACAAACATACCCATGTGAACAAAAGCTGCCATTTATATATATATATATATATATATAAAAAGTTTTCAGTAAAACAAAACTCTGAACTTCTTTTTCCCAAGTTCATCATCAGCAATTCACAGTTAATTGAGAGAACTGACTAGAAAGCCCTCCAACTTGCATGATTTCCTTCTTCTTATCTTTGAGCCTGTATGAATTATGGTAAGGAATAACAATGGAACGATTGACCTTATTACAACATGAAAACCATTTAGACTTCATGTAACTAGACTTCCTCCATGGAGGTACATGAAGTCCACTTTCTCTTAAACACTGTTGTATAGCTGAGCTTAGTATAGCCACCACCATTTTCAACTTCTCTTCACTTCCAACAAATATGTTGGGAAGTGAGCTTGAAAGTTGAGCATAAGACATTGTTGGTCTTGCAAGCTCAAACTGAGACTTGAACTCAATGTCTATTATTAATCTACATGTCAAGTTATTGACTATGTCTATGTACTCATAATAAGCAAGAGATGAAGACATACATAGTGATGCATCAAAGCCATGCTTTCTCAAACTCATCATCAACCTTCTCTTCATTATATCACTCCTCTGTATCATTTTCTCATCTTTCATTTCCCTCACAAACTCCTTTGCCTTTTCCATCACTTCCATCTCCTCCTTTGTGTAACTCCCAAGTATTCCCTAAAGCATGTATATACATATATAATATATTATGATCTCAAATAAAGAAAGAAATTAAGGAAAGAAATGAATGAATGAATGAATGAAGTACCTGAAGAATGAAGGTAGAGGAGTGGTTGATTGAGGAGATTGGAAGTGATGATGGTTCTGGTTCTGGTTCTTGTTCTGATTCTATGAACTCATGAACCATTTGGACAAGCTTCTCTTCTTCCAAACTTGCCATTGTTTTTTCCTCAAAGACTAGAGACTTGTGTTTTGGGATAATATATAACTACACAAGTCTCTTGTATTTGAGGATGAGAACAAACTAGATGATGACAAGTGATGTCAACAAAGAGAGAAAGATAAGGAGAGTGTGAGAGATATGTTGACATGATGTTGGGTGGGAGACTTTTATGCTTTCTATTAATACAAGGAATATTTCAGATGCATCTTTGAGGTGATCTATCTTTTTTTCAGTCCTTTTTTTCTTTTTTGGTTTTCTCAATGTGTGTATGTGTTTTCCAATTTAAATGTTTATCTTAGCTTAATTCTTTGATGATGATAAATCTCTTGCAAAGCAAAACTTTGTTTTCATAAGAGGGAACACTAGAGTCCGATTGAAGGTGACTTGAGTACTCCTTTTGAAAAAAAAAAATAAAAGCTATACTTTTGGATTTATAAAAAAAATAATAATAATACAAATAGCGAACAATATAAAGAGGGGGTGAGCAGGTATATAGGGGTGGCGTCCACCACAAGTGGTGATTAGAAGTAGGCAGATCCGGCCCGGGCATTAACCTGACCAAATTCAGAGGTCAGGGGTCGATGGATTTGACTAGATCAAATAAGGGTCAATAATAAAATATTAAAAATATATTATAATAATTAATAAAAAAAAATAATATTAGAACTATTATTATAATTAAAAAGCAACTACTTAAATATGATATTTGAATTGATAGATGGTTATATATATAGTAATATTTTTAATCATGCCAGTGTTTTCTCAATTTTGTGAATTAGTAACCAATGTAATATATCAATATATAGTTATTAAATTTTTCCGGGCTTTATTTTCGTTTATTTTTTTTATTTGTTTATTAGTTGATTTTGTTAGACTATATTATAAGAAATTTTACTCACTAATTTTTATCCTTTTATATGTAAGATAAATTTTATTTGTAAATTATATAATTTATCAATCTACTAGTTTTTTTTTAAATTTTCTTATAATTTTTTATTTAGTTGAAATATTTTTATTTTTATATTTTACAATGAAATTATGCTCATTTATATTTTTTTAATAAAATGAAATATTTATAAAATATTTATTATAATATATTAATGAATTTTATTTTTACATATGATTTGGTTAAGTTTTGTTGTTATATTTATGATATATATATATATATATATATATATATTGTAATTCTATTTATTGATTATAAATTGAAAAATAATATTAATAATTTGCCATGAGATTCTTCTCGTGATTGACAAAAACGTTGCACTGTGCTAAGTGATTGGTCAACAGATCTTTTCCAATTAGCTAATCACAGCCACCCAAGCTTAATCCTATGAATGGGATGAGTCTCATGTTTTTTTTTTTAACTTGTGCTCAAGTATAGGATACCGCTGCAAGTACTTTGGTCCTACCATTGTGACCCGGTTGCCCGGCCGAGTCAACCGATTCATGGTTGACTCGGTCCGGGTCAACTGGGTTAATATTGGGGTTTTTCATGCCCGGTTCAATGGCGCATGCTCGGACCAGCCACATGACATGTTCTCAATTTTTTCGGTTGAACTTGTCAGATCTGTCCGAGTCTGACTACCTTGGTAATTAGAGGACTCTACACTGATGAACAATTGTATGTTATTGATTGTTTGTGTTGATTGTTTGTGTTGTCTCATTGGTTACTTTATTTTTCCTACATATTCTCTATTTTACTAACAGTTTTAATGCTCATGGTCATTGTGATTCAATTGTATGTTCTTGATGGCCTTAAATTGAATATTATTATTACACCGATTCATATTTGATTTCATGTGATTGAGATTAAGAAATCTCTTTTTAAAAATTAATGGGTTTACCATAATTGAAAGAAGTTGCATGCAATCCTAAAAATAGGACGACGATAATCCTCTGGTCAAACCTAGTAGAGGATGCACCAAATTATTAGTACAATCTTAAGAAGATTTAATTAGAAAAGAAATTTCAATTAATCAACTTAGTTAATAATCTTGAAAAAGATATTAATATAATCTAAGAATACCCATGGTTCAATAAATCACGGATTAAATCCAATATTTGAAGTCTTGTTGCGTTAGAAGTCTTAGGGGAATTCATTATCTTGGTATTGCTTTATCATTGATTGTTTTCTGGTTGATCTATCACTCTTGCTAGTCTTTGCATTGATTTAGTTATGCTTTGATTTAATTCTTTCAATCATATTGTTTTGCCGGTTTAGTAATGGAAGGAGAGTTATTACTAGTACTCATAGTTCTCGTGGGATTAACACTCTACTAATTACATATTATTACTTGAACGACTAGTATACTTGTTAACTTATTGCTAGACAGTAGTAGAGCTAGATCATCAAATATATTTGTATTTATTTTTATTACATAGATTGGTAAACATAGCCAAAGACGGAATTGTAATATGAGCTAGGTCAATCAAGTAATTTGTTAGAAAATTAAATGATTATAGAATAAATAGTTAGATAAATTAAACTTAACTATATATAATAAAAATATTGCTTTTGAATAAAAAAAATAATTCAATTGAGTTAAAACTTTCGTTTCTGGAATTAAATCTACACCAAGTATTCTTATACTAGCATTGAATTTAAAATAAATACATAAATGAATAAATGAAAATATCGATCATGGGAAGAAGGGAAATAATATAATAGAAAATTTTAATGGAAGAATAAGTCAACAAATGTCCTATATATTCCATGACTTGGAGAAAAATTATTCAAGAAATAAATAAGAAAAAAGCTTGCAATATTTACACTACCTAAAGAGGATCTGATGACTTGGAATTGAAGATGATTTGGTACTAAAATATAATAAATAAATCTAATAACTTTTTTATTATTATAAGATATGTACTCATATTATTGTAATTAACATTCTACGAGGCATAATTTAATTGATTAAACTACTAATTACTTACTTAAAAGATTAATATTAGTACTCAGAGTACATAGGAAATTGAAAACATGTGCATATGCATGTTAGCTTGGCAAAACTTTTTTGGGTGTAGAAAATTATTGATAAAATTTTTTGGTCTAAAAAAATCAAAATTACTTCTTTTAATTAGAAAAAAAATATTAGTGACAATGCTTTATTGTTAAATATTATTTTAATTAAGAAAGAACTAATAAGGATTAAATGATTTGTAATTTAATTATACAAGTTAATTTTTAAAATGATGATAATTTGATTAATAAATTTCTTTTTTTTTTATTCTTCCATGCTTGCGGTATGTCGACGTAATTTTGCTTACACCGGCTAAACATATTAATTTAAGGTTAACCCTATAGCTATTTTTGTTCTTTTGTTTTTTTTATTTTAAATATTTGTGTTTAATAAAAGAGAGTTTTAGTTCCGGCGATGTGGTTTGTGGTTTAGTGAACACTACTTGTAACTCCGAAACTCAAACCAAACAAAGAAGGAGACACCTGAGTTTGCTGGTAACTTGGGTTCGGCTTCCTCTTGCCTACGTCAGGGCGGCGGAGAAAAAACAATCCACTAAAAGGGTGAGAAATACGCAGAGTACAAACACTTGTCACTCACTCACTCATGATAATAAGGCAACTGCCTCTAGATTACCTTCACGGTGCTCGCGCTCTCCTCAAAGTTTCCCCAGAGGGGTCACTTGCAATCTGCAGGCGAGAGTGCCAGAGCTTATATAGGCAACGCCAGCCGTCCCGATATAGCACATACCTCTTAGAATCTCATGGCTACTAATTTAAAAAACTTTTCCTTAAAAGGTGGTACATTTACCTGCAGCTCACATTTGTAACATAAGTTTGCAACATAATACATTTTAGCACAGCTTGATGAGTTACAGTTGCGTTGCGGACGACCTCCCAAGACCCATCAACTCCGGTGGTACTTAGTCCGGTCGGTCGCATTAAGATCTCGATGGGCTGCCGTGCTTCTAACTGCCTCCCCTCTCTCGTGGCGATTCCCTACATGAGGCGCTGAAATGGATTGTATAAATCTTCCATGGCTGCAAAACACCCTACATAAATTTGGTGTGCAGAGGATTTCTCAAACTTGATCTTCGATTCCACGGGTTTGGTCGCCGGAGAATCTGCGTAGATTGATAGAACTTGATGATTCTCATCAAAGTTCTTCAAATCATGTCTCATCATTCACTCCCTGAGATAGATCTCTTTGAAAATTAGAGACTCCACCATATTTGATCTTCGATCAAATCACCTAAATATGGTCTTGATATGCAGTCTTGTCTCTTCAAGTTGTAAGGGCATTACTTAGATAGCTACCAAGATCTTTAAGATATTTCGCTTCCATGTTAGAGGCTTTACTAAAAATAGCTCCGTCAGAGATCTTTCAAGATGTTTGCCTTGCCTCCCAGAGTCTCCTTGCCACGTGTCACCATGCTTAGCCATCCGTCGTCAGTATGCTTTGTCCACCTTGAGTCTACCCACGTCAGCTTGGTCTGGAGTGTCAAATCCATGCCGCTATATAATAGTCGCGGTTAAGCACCTAACAATCGCGCTGGCGTAGTGACACAGCTGTACGCACGGAGTGACTGACTCATGTTCTGACTCCACATTGTACAACTTCGTGGGACCCACCAGACTTTCTGAAAATCATCTGAGTGCTTACAAAAATATGTGATTACACGCAACTAGTGATGTACAAATTAAACACAAAAATACACCCGGTCGGTTTGGAGCTTCGATCGTACGAGGCAATTTCTCACTTTTGTCTACGAGGGTGATGCCGAGAGTCTTCACTTTTGGTTCGTTGCACAGTCTTGTTTACGACTTCTTCTACACTCTCCTCCCTATCTTGAAAGTCGATCGTGATGACTCTCCACGTCGTCGAACTCTCCTTTTCTTTCCTGCTCTATGACGACATTAATAAAGCGCGTATGTGCTCGGTGCGTTTCGCGGGTCTACAATCAGGTATTAGAATTTGTGCAAAGGCCAATTTCACCCCTCGACTTTCGAATCTTGTAGCATCAAGGGTTTGGTAAAGTGAATGCCATGTGCTTTTTCAATGTTGCCAGCATAATCAATAACAAGCTGTCTTGTTTTCCTACGATATCTAGGATAAAGTGGTGCCTGCAGATCAATATGTTTGGTCTACTGAGGAATGTTGGGCTGGATTCTTGGATATACTCAGTTACTTGCACCTGTTGTCACAAAATATATTCGGCCACCTTGTTACTTGTAAGCCATAGTCTTCTGGCATTTTGCTTCGTCCACAACAGTTGAGTACAACAACTACTGTTTGCCAATGTATTCAAAAGCTGCGTTGGAGAGTGGAGATGGAACTTTGCTTCTTACTGCTCACCATACGAGCAAGTTGTTACCAAGATGAAACATCCTCTGAAGTGCTTTTTCTATCATCAATGTTTTCACGCGATGCACTGCGTCCACTATACCTATGAAGATGTGAGTTTAGGTCTTTTTGAATGCGAAATTCATGATACCGCGATTACCATGAACATGTCTGATGATCGTTTAGCAATTTGTCGAATGAGACTCACTTTGGTGTTCTAGCGATATCTTGCACAATACTCCAACCTTAGAAGGAATATATCTCGCACCACTGTCAGGCTGTGAGATAGAGTAAGCTTTCAATCATGCTTCTATAGAGACTTGGGTCTACATCTTTTCCATACTCATCTTTTGTCAACTGACGGTTCACATTCGCTTGAGGTGTTCGTCATGTATTTAACAGCCTTTTCCAAGCCAAATCTTTTCACCAGATTACTGTGCGTACTTGGTTTGAGAAATAAAGATTCCTTACTCTTTGCATTGTTTGATTTTGGAAACCCAATGGAGTCAGTTGACCTACCCATGCTCGTCTCAGGCTCTTCTTGCATTGAGATGAACAAAGCTCATCCACTTTGCCTGTGCGTTGAACCAAATATATGATATCATCGACGTCGTTGTGCCCACCACCAAGATCTGATGTTTGGGCTTTTTATAGACCAGAATGCCTTGCCACTCCTCTTTGATAGCAACACTCAAGTGAAAATGTGCAGGCCTTTCGCCTGCAAGCCGAGGCTGCGCTTCAAGCCATAGAGTGCCTTCTTCAATTTGAATCTTGATGCAGATGACTGGGGATCTTCAAAAAGCCTTTTGGTTTGCTCCCACGAAATGCCGCTTCACTATGCAGAAAACCATTACAGAAAAAGCACTCTGGAGCATCCATTGCTGGCTGTAAACGAACCCTTTACAACGTACTCACGCTAACAATAATCTGATGGATTCGAAGCGCAGTCTGGTTACATTTCAAATGTTTCATCAAAAGTCGACTCATGACTTTAGCGCGTGCCATCGAGCCACTAGTCTTGCTTTATTTACTGGTGATGTTGCCTTTATCATCGAGTCTCTTGTTCTTGAAAATCCACTTAGTTTCAAATAACATTCACATCTTTGGCCTTGGGACGATGTCCACGCCATTTCGAACAAAGGCCCGGATTCGACTTCTTCTTGCTTTCACGGCACAGTGCTCGGTGTTGTTCATCATCAACTAAAAGCTTCTTTTGATATTCTTTGGTTCGATAAAGAGATGTCGTAACATGTGGCAGCGGTTCTCCGATAATCGCTCAACTGCGTGCTTGTCTGGTTCTTCTTCGCTGGTCCGCGTTGCAATCACACATTCGCAGCTAGGATGATTCTTCACTTTTGTATTCACCATGAGGATGGTTTAGGCACGATTGATGTCTTCATTATCTTCTTCATACGTCATCTGATTACACGGAATGACCCCATCACTGCTTGTATCGGCATTCATTTATCTGTTGTACAGCGCACGCACGGCGGGTGATACATGTTGTTGCGATTAGTGTTGTATCGACAACTGTGTTACTGCAACATACGACTGTAACTCTTCATACGCTGTCGCTATTACGAGATTGAGTATGCTTGTTTGGCTCGGCTGAGTGTGCACCTTGAGGTCTCATATCGGAGGAAATACATCAGCGATGCGTCCATTAATGGGTCTCCATCTGTACTTTTTGGTTCTTGAGATTGAACACTCGATATACTGCTACTGGTTGTATGGGAGTATCCATGTGAATAATCCTTCCATCACTTTTCTTGTCCGAACTTTCCCGCTGATCTCTATCATTCGGAATGTAACATTTGCTTCAAAGGAGTGTGAAAGTATTTGAGATTTGGCCTTTGCTTTTCCAGAATTTCCTTATGGTGTCATGTTGGTTGAAGGCCGAGATGTACACTCTGACCAGTGATGTATGCGTGCAGTACTGATTGCTTCGCCCAAAATCTTGTAGAGAGCTTCTTTAGTCAGCATAACTCTATGCGTTTCTTGGAGGTCTCGATTCTTCCTTTCAATCACTCCGTTTTGTTGAGGAGTTTTTGGTCTTGTGATGTCGTGGCCAATTCCATGTTCTTTGCTAAATTGACAAGTTGAGCATTTTCATCTCCTACCAGCATTCCTCCGGTTTTGACAATCTCCTATTTTGCTCTCTCATTTGGAGTTGCAAGCTGTAACTTCTTGAAGGCTGCATAAGTTTCGATTTTTCTTTTCAGAAAGTCCCACCCAAGTGTCTACCTAGAATAGTCATCATCACACACAAATACATATCTTTTACGGCAAGCTTTTACTGTTTGTGTGGGTCGATAAGAATCCATGTACGCGAAAAGTTCCGAAGCACTCTTGTTGTACCACTGTCTTGCACAACTTTTGTGAGAAGCGACTTTGTTTTCCGGAGTTGGTCCATACCATCTTTCCTTGCATAGCTTGGGCTTCACTCCAGTGCTTTCATTTACGCTTAATCTTCATCGATTCTACCGTGTCGAGGATGTCCAAAGCGCATTCGTGCGATTTAGGAGCGAGTGATGTTGCAAGATCGACGTTACTTAGCGGACTTCGAGTTTCTCTAGCAAATATGCAGTGTCGAAGATCTTGAGCGGTTCGAACGCGGCAATGACTGGCTTTCATCATAGACGACACACACAGCCATTGAGTGAGATTTTACCATGATTTCGATCCACATAGTTGACTTATACTTGAGAGATTTGCTTTGACATTGCCCACATGCAGAATATCAATTTTCGATGCGATGAAGTGTTCCGTTTCCAACTACTCGCAGCCTTTGACGGCCGTGTCAAAAGTCACATGCCCACGGTTCGGACATTACTTTGTAATTCATCTACCTTTGTTGCTGTCATGTCTTCATATGACGACCATCAAAATACCAGGTTGTCTTATTCGAGGATCTTTTTGATGAAAGTACCCTCTAAATCTCTCTTTTACGAGCCCATACGTTCTTGCTTTCTTTCTTCTTTCTCTAGTATAGGGAGTCTGCCTCATATGCTCTTTTAGCCATGTGCATCTTTCAACCTCTTGGGCGGATGGCTTGCTGACACCACAATGGTGACATGCTCGGAATCCACTTCTTTGCTTTTCGAGTGCACTCATGCAGTTCCCTGCATGCTACTTCCTTGGATTGATGACACTTTGAGTCTTATATGTCCTCTTACTTTACACAATGAAAGCATGCTTTGGAACTTGTCTTATGTGTCTCTTCTCCATGTTATACTTCACTTGGTTGTATTCATGAGGCATTTGATGGGGCACAATGCTGAGCTTCAACTTTTTGCATATCTTGTCTCCACGTTATGCCTCTTCTATTTGTTGAACTTGTTTTGAAAAGGTAACTCATCAATCTCGCTTTTCCGCTGTCTTATTATGGTTATGGTCTTTTCATCGGTATGAAGCTTTTCTGTGACATTCTTTTAGCTCTTTTTCAAGACTCTTGTTGTATGAGCATCTTGTCAAGTGACGTAGTTGTGCTCAGCTGAAGAGGTGGTCGTGGCTATAGCTAAACCCATGACGACTTCTTCGGAGGTGTGCGGCATGATGCGTAGCAGGACTTACCATGTAGAAATTCCTGAAATTTCGCCGGTTAGTGTTATAGAAGTGTGAGTATGGCTGTATCTTCAGCGTTTGTCTTCTGCTGGGTACTACTGAAATTTTACACTTGAGTTTCTTGGCCAAAGGGCAATTTCTCACTATCGTCTTCCTATGTCTTGATCGTCGGCGTCTCTGGGCTTGTTGCTTCAATTTTTACCGAGCTATATCTTCTTCTCTTCTACACGGATTCGGTTCATCCTCGCATGTACCTGTAGAGATCCATCAGCTCCATCCAAGTCTCCTTAGTTGTGATATCTTTTGGCATGCTTTTCTATTCGCATTTAGCATCAAAGTGCTATCTTGGGAGAGATCTAAGGGTAGCTCTTGGGACTGGCCTGCCTGTGAGATACTCTGTACCCGAGCTGTTGAGCTGATTTGCTATGTCCATCGATTTTGCGATTGAACATGCAGCTATTGTCTCTTCTTCTCTCATCCTACACAAGGATTCTCGAGACATAGTTGTTAGCATTTGGAGTTTGGATTCTCTTACCAAGTTGGTCCCTTATTTGAATGGTTTTGAAGGAATCTCCCAAGCTTTCTCAGCTGTCGCATGTTCCATTATACTTGAGCTGGTTTCTCATCAGCACCTCCAGTGCATTTGAGAGCTTTTCCATTAGCATTAGCTTTGGCATGTCTTGCCGGGCACTCAAGCGAGCTTTTTCTTTGCTTCCTTGATCACGTTCGTCTTCGCCGACTAAGAGTAGGGAAGACGCATTCAACTACTTCTGCGCAAATCATGCGCTCTCATGAAGTAAGACTTGATATGGCAGCTGCTGTCCTGCGGCGCTGTCCGCTATGGATGGTTGGATCCGTTCAAAAGCAGCGGTGAGCCAGTGTGGCCGGGAAGCTCACTTCTTTTCCGGCTATCAATGGAACTTGTTGGGACCTCATGGGCTTTGACCAAGGCGGCGATAAGCTGCAGTCTGCACTTTTTGGTTCGGCGTGTGGTTTGTGGTTTGGAAATTGAACCTTTCGCGACCTTTCGAAAAAGCTCACTTTCAAACCAAACAGAGGAGACACTGGGTTTGTGCTTGAGTTGAACCTCTTTGCTACGTCACAGAAATGACAATCCGTTAAGGGTGAAAATACATGAAATTCACAATTCTTGTCTCGCTCACTCAACAATAATGAACACTACCCTCTCTGGATTATCTTGCTCACTCTCCTCGAGTTCCCGAGAGTCACTTACAGTCCTACGACCCGAGGTGGAAACATATGAGGCGCCTCAACGTCCCAAATATGTGCATTACCTCTTTTAGAATCTCCAGCGGTACCCCAATTTAGAAACGCAGGTGCATTGCGACTCACCATTTGTTGTAACATGGTTACTGACATGTGCATTGCGGCTTGGTGAGTTGCAGTTGCGTTGCCGGACGACCTCAGGACCCTCAGCCTCCCGTTAGGGCGAGTCAGGAGTCGATGCGACCGTCTCGTTCAAGTAGGCAGCTAAGCTCTATCTCGGCTCCTCATGCTGGGTCCCTGAGAAGGCGCCACGTCCCCAGCTCTTCCATGGAAACTTTTAACCAAACTTCTCCTAATTTTGGTCTTCAGATTCTCAAACTTGATCTTCAATTCTCACCCACGAGTTTGGTGCATCAAATCTTCGCATTAATAGACTTGATAGTTTCTCATCGAGTTCTTGAATGTGCTCTCATTTCATTATGTGAATGTAGATCTTTTCTTTAATTAAATACACACCCATTATTTCAATCTTCAATCAAATCACCTAAATATGGTCTTATGATCTTGTCTTCAAGTTTATGAGCATTGCCAAAAATAGCTCCACCAGGGTCCTTTAAGATATTTGGCTCCATATTAGAAACACTAAAAATAGCTCGATCAAGATCTTCAAGAT